>NW_026516749.1:0-197214 GCF_025766255.1 Zychaea mexicana | reverse complement strand
ATAGGTTTTCCGTGATCATCTGTACACTTGGTGTGCGATGTTCTGGCCAATTAAATGCATCTCATCAAGTCCAAAAAATGATGCACCATGGAATGTCGGTAAGGCTGCTAATGGTGTCCCATACAAACCGCGTCGCTATGATAGTATATATTTTTTGTTAAGTAACGCATGTATTCCTCTATATTATAGTCAATATGTTCAGATATTTACCGTATCTCCGTTAAGATACTCGCGGTTGCTTCTGCTTTGGTCCAGCTGAGCTCCACCAACGAAGTATCTGGCTCAGCCATTGCCACTGGGACTGACGCAACTTGTAGCAAGGATAACACATACTCTGCAGCCGTAGTACGAAGTGTGTCCTGAGTGACATACAAGATCCGTGACAGCAGGTATGTCTCCAGATGCAAGCATGAGATGCGCTTTTACTGGTATCGGCGCAGGAATGCCAGGACAACGCACTCGCATTCCAATTGTTCCCAAAACCTGAAGATCATCCATCAAAGGCTTTAAAAAGCTATGAATGTCTTTGGGCTTGTATGGTCCAGGGATAATGGCGACTTGGAGCATATTCTTCAGTTTGTATCTATATAGTATCCGGTTTATATCAGTGCCAAATCAAACCTTTATACGTTGCTAGAATACCTTTCGGGTTGAGGAAGCGTGAAGACTACAAGGTGGACAATCGTCATTAATATTGTATTATTACGGCCTCGACGGAATGGCACGAAATCGTCCATAAACAAGCCAAGCGTAATGTCATACTCTCCATCGAAAGAATGGCGGCAGATTTCAAAGGCACGCCCATCAACAATATCAGTCGTGACGCCTTCTTCTCCTACACTCTTGTTGCCAAAACTTAAAGTATCGCGACTTGTAGTAGTGGCAAACAAACTTGCAAGAAGGTGTGAGATAGGGATATATCTCATGACCTGTGCAGGCTTCCTGTTTTCCAAATAATGAGGCTTCTCGCACTTTGGGCACTTGTCTTGACTGCTAGTGTCAAGAACACATCCGTCCGCGCACATATCCAGATTCCTCGGCTTGATAGGTCAAATATATCCAGCCCTTTTGCTGGCCAAGTATGGGCTACACAAGTCTTCAAAGCTGCGATTTTTCACTACGAAAAATGTTTAACATATATATACATTGATCACTACTCATTTACTTACTGAAGCTGTCGATAGAGTGCTTCACAAAGCGATTGCAAAAGCTAATCAGATTGTCATGACAATCCCTCGGAAGATTGTAGTTAAGAACAATCGCCAATAGTTCGAGATCCCATCTGTTATCTTCGGCTTGCTGCTCGATATTTGAAACATCGATTTCTTCGACATCCCCTTCATTAATGCGAGTTGGCGCGTCCTCAAGTGGAAGCATAGCTTCGACGTCGCTACCTTCGTCGTTATTTTCGCCACAGCTTTCGTTGTCACTGGTCTCGTGGTCTACGCTGTCACTTTCGCGATCAGCCGCAATAATCTCGGGAGGGACCTCGAGATTAGCGTTTCCCATCAAGGTACCGGGATCGGCATTCGTTAGGTTGGGTGCTAACACCAACGCAGTAACTGGTGGAGGCGAACTGCTGCTGCTACGGCACTGTTCCCGCTTGTGTTCTTTGACGTGGTTTTTGTACTTTATTGCAGACCTAAAGGTCTCATCGCAGTTATCGCAACAATATATGGGCATGGTGGATAGTGGACGATGAGTATGAAATGATAGGTAAGTCTCAATTGAACGATATGTTATAGCCACTTGGTTAATCAAGGTGACAAATACTTTTAAATTACCACGAAAGTTTCACAATTTTTTTTTCTTTCTTCTCTTCTTCCCAAAAACTTTTTTTTAAAAAAATGAACACTAACCAAACACCTTCCAACGCTAACCTCAATTTCCTCCAAGTCATCATTCGTATGGAGCATCGTCTTATCAATGTAGAGACGAATCAAGCAATCATTCTAGAGAAGCTCGACCAACTGCTAACAGCGCAATCCCTAGTCGAGGTGCCAGTTGTCGATGAAGCAGAACTTGCTGAGACGGTTGCCCTCATTCCCCACCCAGTGGCTCTAAATACCAAGGGGAAGATGGTGAAGAAAGCTAACAAGGATGATGTCGAGCACCTTCTCCTTCAAGGCTACCACCAGTTTGAAGGTGGTGCTTTGATCAAAGCCAAGACGGACATCAAGCACATCCGGGAGCGTGTTGTGGTCGTATTAGAGAAGAGATTGCGGGATCGTGCTGACAACAGCGCGACCTGCTACTTTGCTAAGCTGCAAAGCAAGGATAGCAACTGGGCTATCAGCCTTTTCACGAACCTGGCAAAGAAGCAGGGAATTGATTTTGCTGTCTGCCAGGACCAGTGGGCAGCTCGCCACATCGTATGATAACTACTACACTAGAGCAACCACAATTGAATATATATTAACTTTCAGGTAGACAACAAGAACTGGCTTCTGCGTCTCTTCCTGCTTCTCTTCCTGCTTCTCTTCCTGCTGCTCTTCCTGCTTCTCTTCCTGTCTCTTCTGCTTCTCTTCCTGCTTCTCCTCCTGTCTCTTCTGCTCTTCCTGTTTCTTCTGCCTCTCTTCCTGTTTCCACTTCTGCTCTTCCTGTCTCTTCTGCTTCTCTTCCTGTCTCCGCTTCTGCTTTTCTTCCTGCCCCTGCCCCTACTCCTTCCTCCACGCAGTCTACCAAACGACGCCGTACTACAAAGCGGCTCGGAGCTGCTCCCCCCCCCCCACAAAAATAAACATAATTAAAAGGTAAGTTAAAGTATCAGAAAGTTGATTATTGTATAAACACACACACATACACGTATATATATAGCGAGAGTGTATGTGATATATATAGAGAGAGAAAGGGGTGGTTTTCATCTATATACGCTCGACCAGTATTCCATCAATCAATAAACCTTAGCTAGTATCATGTAATTGAATAAAGCTATTTTTTAAAATCTATATAATGAATATTCCACAAAAATGTTTTGTGATTTTTTGTGAATATGTGACCGCTTTGGTATTCTACAAAACGTTTTGTGATTTTCTTGTGAACGTGTGACCGATTTGATTTTCTTGTGAACGCGTGACCGCTTTATCGCTACTTTAAATTCACAAGAATCCACAAGAATTCTTGTTACTTTACTTAGTGTTTACAAGAATTTTCCTACAGTGAAATCACTTTCGCTGTGATCTTGGAAAGGCAAGTAGTTGTAAACAAACAGATCTGAGGCCTCAACAATAGCTTTATGTGCCCAATACAACTCTGGCGCTTCAAACGGATCAAAATCGACTTCGCGTCGCCGAGCCACCAAACTCTTGACATCCTTCTATAATATTATAATAATAAACACTGTTTCAGCACCTTATTCTTACGCATTTACTGTTTGGCATATAAGCGACTCACCTTTCCATTGTATGAGAGTAAATACTCCTCAAAATCGGCGGGAAGTTTGGGAAGCATGGGCTTCTTAAAGTTGATGATCGCGTTTAAATCTTCAGGCAAGAAGATGTCTTTCCAGACAGCATCCGTGGGATCGATGATGAGGCAGTGAACGGGACTATCATTAATATATTACGCATTATTCAACATGTAAGTTCTTGTCTAACTTATTCAGATTGTTTAATTTATCCCTATAAACTTACTGGTGGAATTTGTACTGTAATGCAACTTTGTGCATTCCTTCTTCTACATATCTTCTTTCGTCTCCTTGCAGGTTCAAACACCATTTATCTTCGTTGGCGATTTTCTCGAATGTTTCTGCTACATATTTTCGCTGTGATGGTGACAGTTTGGCGTTGGCTTTGGTGGTAGTGCTCTTGGAACCAGAACTGGAGGACGTGGGATCAAGCACAGTATCGTCTGATACAATAAGATCTCGAACACGTTTCCAGGATACACGGTCTGATCGAATCTGTTTGTAAAAATGCAAGTCAGTGTCAGTTATTACCAAGTTCGGGCGCAGACTTACCACTTCGACTTCCGCAGACAAGGCACATCATAAAATTGACTTCCTCCAATTTCTAAGCACGTCTTTTTCTTGGGAAACTCCTTTCAAACTGCCTGCTATTTCTTTCTCCAGTTTGTCAACGACAGCTTGCAAAGCAACTTGACTGTTGCTTTTGAGGGATTTGATGGCGAGAAGTATTACTAATGAATATATATAACGTATAAGCAGACTGCACCCTTTCACTTCAAGTTTATACTTATATGGTGCATACTGACTTGAATCGTTAATATATTTGAAATACCGACCCAAAAAAAGAAAGTGTATCAGAGTTGTCCAAAGTGAATTTTCTGAGATTCTAACCAGCAAGATGTGTTTAATAGCATATTATAAGCATTTCTTACTCGTTACTTTATAAAAAAAAAGGTGTTTTGGAGAGCTCTGATAGCCATCAAAGTTTTGTCAGAATATGAAAATTTACTATATAGACCCAAGATTTTGACAAGGTGGGAGGGGTAGATCAGTGAGGTAATGTAGGCTATTACAGTCTGTGTAACATTGCATTAGTCATGGTTACACAAACACGTTATCCTCATTACCATACTGCTTTTTCACAAGGGTTGTATTTCCTTCATTGATACTCGCTCATTGTAGTGAAGCTACACTACTTTGAGATTGATCCAAATAAATCAACCCACTCCACCATCTTCGTAACCATTAAAATGCAGTAGTGAGAACACCACACACATAGAGGCTCAATCCATAACAATTAATTTTACTGTAAACAGTAAATTAATTTTAGTTAAGGATTTCATAGTCAAGCTAGCCTTCGTCCAGGTGTTCCTCGGCTAGAGAAGGGATTTACTCACTACTGTTGCGCCACTTAGAGTGTTTTAAACCTAATGGTTGAGAATAAACCCGGGGGTTAAGAATTTTATAGGGGTTGAGAATTATTTTTTTAAACAAAAAATTAATTTCATGATTTATTATAAACACTTAAAAATTATATTACTTATAATTTTTTACATGTTTATAATTTCACCAAAAACATAAAACTAGGGTTTACCCCCCATAGATGAATCAAATATTACATAATTAGCACCATATTGATAATCTCTCAAACATGGATCACAATCGAGAATGACTCAGGACCAACTATTATCAATACTCCGTTGCAATATAATATCAATAAGCTCTCAAACATGAATCAGAATCGAGGATAACTCAGTACCAACCATTGTCAGTACTTCGTTTCAATCTACATTATCTGAGTTGAGCGAAGTGTACCTGTCAAAGAGCGGATATCATACGTCGATACTACAACCGTTACTAGCGTTATATCCAAGCATATAAGGATATGAAAGACGATCGTGAAGCTACCAAGATCGTAGAGAAATTTACTTCTAGAAGTTACAAATCCCACCGTAGAATTATTGCAAGTGATTAGTTTGTATTTTTACCTCCGTTATTTCTGACTTTCATAAATAAATGAGTATAGCTATCGATCATGTAATTCCCTGACTAGTGCAAAACATAGAGTATGATTAGGGATCCGCACGGTTCGGTTCGGTTCGGTTCTTAAAGGGAACCGAACCGAACCGTCTAAAGCAAGAACCGAACCGACTAGAACCGACGAGAACCGTAGAACCGAAGAACCGAACCGAAGAACCGAACCCATCATGTATATAAAAAAGGCAAGATTCGGTATCTTTAAATGAAAGCTGATGTGTGTGTTCAAATGTCGCGGTATACTTGAATACTGCAGTAAAAAAGAATAGTTTATAATTGTACATTGAACAGCGATCTCAAAATGAATAAGAGAAACAGAATGTAAACATTCTCATACGATGTGGGTCATTGCATGGTTAAAAGATTGAAGTACAGTTTTTACAAAAAAAAGTGGAGCTTATAGTACTTACTTAGAGCGACTTAGTATTACTAGTACAATATGTTATCGTAATATTGGAGGAATTGAACCACAACCGGCAGTACATACAGCTGCTGTGTCTCTACGTGTGTATAGTGTATAGTGTCTCATAAAAGGCAAAGGGTGAATGGGTAAGATAATTCTGTTATGAGCCCCAGAATGCGCAATCTCAAACGGAATGCACAAACTTGATAAAACTGATCGAGAAGCCATGATAAATCTAGTAAAGTAGTACGTCATGGAGAAAAATGCATTGTGGGTAGCAAAGTAGAGGAACAAGTAATGATGTGCGTCATAGGCGGAGAAAGCAAGCTGCCGTCAGAAGAAGTGTTTTTTTATTTTTTTCTCTTCTCTTCTTTACTATTTTTTACTCCCTTCTGCTTTTGCAGGTTTTGTTAAGTTTTTCAATAAAGTATGGCTTGCAAATACACTACTTCGTGGTCTTTTCGGAATAACATTGTTCGTAACTTCCATTATAGCCTACTTAATACTAATTACCAAAATCGCTGATTGCAATCTTCTGCCTCTCGGTTCTTCGGTTCTACTTATACAGAACCGGTTCGGTTCCGGTTCGGTTCTTGACAGGAACCGAACTGTATTTTCTCGGTTTCGGTTCGGTTCGGTTCCGGTTCTACGGTTCTGATACGGATCCCTAAGTATGATATATGAAGAAGCGTATTGGGTGTTTCGGGTGTTAATTTAGCCGCGGTGTTTCAAAAATTTTCAATTTTCGACAGTTCATGGTTTAAGTCAGTATGCACCATACAGAATGAATATATATATAGTACGGATGAAAATCCGCAGGAAATGTATTTACTAGTGCTTCTTAAATGAAAAAAAAAGCAAGAAAAATGAATATATGTACAATCTGGCTGTTTGTGTGTTATGTGTTATGTGTTATATGTGGTAAGTGTGTTTGAGTTTGAGTGTGTTGACGTGGTATATGTGTAAAACTTTGTATTGTTTTTATATATTGTGCTTTCCTTCGTCAACTTCATCATGGTTACGCTTTCTCGGTGAAAGCTTTGGCGATGATACGCAATCTGGTATCAACGGCGTTGCTTGGCAGTTGTCGGTAGATGGCATGATGATGGTCTCATCTTCTTCTACTATCCTTACCACAGCGTTCATCAATGTCTTCATTTGCCATGTAAGTGCAAGAAGAGGTATCACCTTCTTTGCAAAAACTGTTGGCAACGCGGAAACTCAAACGGGCCAACTTTGGTAATTGACATGCTTTACCAGCAGGAGAATCCATGATATATGCAGTGAGGTACAAACCTAACAGATTATATACGAAAGACAAAGCAAACGCCCAAAATGTTGAGTATGATGCGAGCATGGAAAAGATAAATAAGTAAGGCTAAAGTATATATTTATTCTTTGATTAAAGAGCTATGTGCACGCACTGCACAATACTTGCTCGTATATATGCTCAACCAGCCACCAGAGTATCTACTATACTGAGGGTTAATCACTATGCTTATATTTGAGATTTTATAATAAATTTTATGTAAATTATTGAATTTTTTTGACTTCGGAGTTCTAAATTATATATATTATAAAATTTTATTTTAAAAATAAAATTGAATTTTTTCTATTATATAAAAATATACTCTAAAATAGTTGCTCTAAATGAATTTCTCCTAATCAATCATATTCAGTTATCTTTAAATTTATGTAATGAATTAGATACCTTTATACAATCTGAATTTGATCATTTTATAGAACAAAATATTATTAAAAAAATTTCAAAAAAAATTCAAAAAAATAAAAATTTATTCTCATCAGACCATTTTCTATACCTTTCTATGTATAACAATTTTTGTGTTCATAAGTTTAAACGAGGAATAAATAATGGTAAATTCTGTGGAAAAAAAATAACTAAAAATGGTGATAAAAAGAAATTTGTCTGTAGAAAACATAATCTAGATCATGTTCCTAAAAAAAAAAAAATAATAAAAGAAAAAGTGAAAATATTATACAAGAGGTAGATAATCTTATTATAAAAAAGAGAAAAAAAAAGAAAACCAATAAAAATAACTATAGGTAATCCTTATTTTTTATGCTTTAATAGTATTCTTCCTTAATAGTTATATTTCTATATTTATACTGTGCTTTTCTATATATTCTACTAATAAATCTTTCTCATTAAATTTATCAGCTGATAACCAGCTATTATGTTTATGGCTATAATTTTTCCATTTAATTGAGAACATATATATATCATTTTCATATTTATGACCAACAATTTTTTCTATTTCATATGATTCACTATTATCTCCTATATTTCTTACAAATTGTATGTTATTTTCTCTTTCTTTCCCTTTACCTTTCCTTCTTCGTTTCTTTCATTAAATTTAGGTATATCATCTTTACTACTATTTTCTATATTTTTATCACTATAATCATCAACTTCTATTCTTTCATTATTTATATTTAAAGTTAATAAATTTCTTTGTAATTCTAATATTTCATCTTTTCTCTTTGCTTGCTCTATAGAATTACTAATAACAATATCTACTAATTTTGCTTCATAAGGTAATTCGAAATTTTTAGTTTCCCATAATTTATGATGAGGTTGTATATTTATATTAAATTTATCACTAAACTTCTGTATATTTTTTAATAAACATGCTAAACGGAACTGTAGATTATAAAATTTAATATATCTATTTTTGCAATTGAGTTACTATTACTAAATCTATTAAATTTATTACCTATTTCAGAAAATTGATTTTCAACTTTTGAACGAAAACTTCCAAAAACATCATTAAAATGCCTTTCATCTGCATTCAAATCAACATTAACTTCTTTTCTAATAGGATATATAAAATTATTATTATTAAAGTCAATACCTTTTTGACTAGATAATTCAATAAGTTGGTTAACAAAAAGTGTATAGCCACCATCCATTGCTAAAACATCATAAGTATTTAATTTATTATATACTTTCATATTTAAAAACATACTTCCATCAGAACTTTCTGCATACATATCAGTTTTTGATATATATAATATCATATCATTTATATCACTAATAATTTGCATTCTAAGACCATTTTTTTTAAATTTATATGAAAATAATTTTTCACGTTTTATATCTGTATTAACATAATTAATCCTACTATCATGGCCATCAATTATTAATGTTATATGTTTAAATAGTAATAGATTATACTTATGAGCTGATAAAACCCTTAATTTTATAGAAGAAAACATATTTATTAATGATTTATTTATAATTTTATTTATTCTTTTATAATTTTCTTCATCTATCCTTATAATATTGATGAAAACTACTTTGAGGAAGATATCTATTTATATCTATTCCTGAAATACCAGAAACTAAATAGTATAATAAAAATAAACCCTTTTCTATTTCAAAATATGGACCTAGGTATTCTTTGTTTGTATATATTACTATTAAAAAGAAAAAAATTGAAATATAACCTAATTTATTAACTAATTCTTCTTTAATTTCATCTATATGTTTTATATGTTTTAACTCAGTTCTATGTTTATAATTATAATTTAATTTTGGCCAATTTATATCTAAAAATTCCCAATTATTAATAATACTTTTATCTACTTCATTATTTATTTGTTCTTCAAAATTTATTTTAGTTTCCATATTTTATAATATCTTTTTATATATATATAAATTCAATTTTAAAAATTTTCAACCACAAGAATAAATCTCAACCCTTAATTTATTCTCAAGTCTTTACTTTTAATAAAAACAGCAACTAAGGGTTAACCTCCACTATCCCGCACGAATCGACACAACATAAAGTCATTCAAATAAAAAAAACACTTACCAGAGATCAAGAAGCCACTACCTTGATATTGCGAATCGCAGATGGGGCTTCAGCGACGAGATGCACAAACATATCTTTCATGGTGTGAGGCAGCTTCATTCTTCCTTCTTGGATCGTCTTAGTGCTGTTAATGTCATTTGACAACCCGGCTTCTGTGCATCCGTATTCGCGACCATTCGACGAGAAGCGCATATCTACCCTTGTGCCCATGCACTTGTGCGCTAGTTGACCAGTGGAACTAATGCTCGATCCACGGGTCGCATTTCTTCGCTCTCCAGAAGCTGTACTGCCTTTCTCACCACTATAACAAAGCATATAATTAGTAATTAACCAGATGACATGTCGCATGATACAATTACATGTTCCTAATGTTGAAATCACTAACCTTTGAACCTTGAGACTGGAGCCGTCAAAACATTTTTCTACAAACTCCCAAATCCGGTGAATTAAATCACTTTCGCTGTGATCTTGGAAAGGCAAGTAGTTGTAAACAAACAGATCTGAGGCCTCAACAATAGCTTTATGTGCCCAATACAACTCTGGCGCTTCAAACGGATCAAAATCCACTTCGCGTCACCGAGCCACCAAACTCTTGACATCCTTCTATAATATTATAATAATAAACACTGTTTCAGCACCTTATTCTTACGCATTTACTGTTTGGCATATAAGCGACTCACCTTTCCATTGTATGAGAGTAAATACTCCTCAAAATTGGCAGGAAGTTTGGGACGCATGGGCTTCTTAAAGTTGATGATCGCGTTTAAATCTTCAGGTGAGAAGATGTCTTTCCATACAGCATCTGTGGGATCGATGATGAGGCAGTGAACGGGACTATCATTAATATATTACGCATTATTCAACATGTAAGTTCTTGTCTAACTTATTCAGATTGTTTAATTTATCCCTATAAACTTACTGGTGGAATTCGTACTGTAATGCAACTTTGTATATTCCTTCTTCTATATATCTTCTTTCATCTCCTTTCAGGTTCAAGCACCATTTATCTGCGTCAGCGATTTTTTCAAATGTTTCTGCTACATATTTTTACTGTACTAGTGACAGTTTGGCGTTGGCTTTGGTGGTAGTGCTCTTGGAACCAGAACTGGAGGACGTAGGATCAAGAAAAGTATCGTCTGATACTACAAGATCTCAAACACTTTTCTAGGATACATGGTCTGATCGAATCTATTTGTAAAAATGCAAGTCAGTGTTAGTTATATCTAAGTTCTAGCATAGACAAGGCACATTGTAAAATCGACTTCCTCCAATTTCTAAGCACGTCTTTTTCTTGGGAAACTCCTTTCAAACTGCCTGCTATTTCTTTCTCCAGTTTGTCAACGACAGCTTGTAAAGCAACTTGACCATTGCTTTCGAGGGATTTGATGGCGGGAAGTATTACTATGGAGAATAATCATTAGTATCAGAATATAGTACTATATATATTATAAATGATAATATTGAATATAGATGTTAAGAATATTATTTATATATTTTATGTTTTAATTTTAAATAATTTCAATAATTTGATATAATTTTTATTATAAATATGTTTTGTTTTAATAATATTCTTTTTAAATTAATTATGACAATTTTTTATAGATTAAAAAAATAGATAACAAATAAAAAAGCTATAATATAAATAAATAAAAATTTATAGATTAGAAAAAGACATAAAAAGGAATTAGGGGTGATTGAATAACTTGCTTGTGAAATATTGGGGGCTAGATAATGAAATTAAAAGATAATGAGTTATATAAGGTGGACAAGCTCATTATGTGTTCTCAACAACAATAACTTATTCCTTACTAAATATACCAATCAATCTATATTTATTGTTTAGTTCCCTATTGAATATATAATGTATAAGCAGACTGCACCCTTTCACTTCAGAGAAACATTTAAAATTATTTTTATTTTAAACTAAATATATTAATTTTTACTCTTATTTTAAAGTTAACATATCTTGTATAATAATATTATATTAATAATTTATTTTTCTATAATAGCTTATGATATTTTTTTTAAATAAAATTTTTCTATGAAATAACATTGTTAAAGATTCTAATTTAATACATATTTTTAAAAAGGAAGAAAAAATAGTATTAATAATATTTTCTAATAATTTTAGAATAATACATATTACAAAACATTTCTCTCAAGTTTATAGTTATACCTTCATCCATCTTAGGATTATTATCTACTATTAAATAGAGCATGGTCCTTACGATTTCAATCCCAGCGTAAAATCCAAATATGGTCATCCTGTAGGCAATTCCTCAGTAAAACAGCTTTTCAATCCCAGCGTAAAAACCGGATTTGGAAATAGCAACATGTTTGTTTTCTGTTTGCCCGTACAAAGCGTCTTTTTTCACTATTCAGGAACGTGTGCATATTACGTTGTTGCCTTTTAATACAAATTACTGTGCTTTCAAATATTCAATAGTACGATGAATTCGCAAGAGGTGTGTTACTTGACTTAATCAATTGCTAACAATGTTTGAGGCTTTTTCTTGAAAATCGTTGCAAAAAACTTAAATCCACTATGATAACTAATTTTTTTTTGTTGGCGTGTTGAAGCAATCTACTACTCATTAAAACTGTAACTATGGTTCAAATGAAGACAATAGACCATGCCCCACTCATTCTCGCAATGTTCGTCGTAGAGTAGGCAATGTATATTTTACGCATCTATATATATTTAAACTACTGCACTCTGTTTACTTTGAGAAATCGCTATATAGATTGTTTTTGAAGACCCCACCGATCCTACTACTTCGAGAACTTGCGTCTGTGGCTCGACCACCCACCAAAGACGTTCCTACGGGCTTTGCCCCCTTAACCCTCGCAACCAAGGTATTTTACCTGAATTGATCAGTTTGGTATATAATATTGTTGCTGATAAAACTACAGTTGCCGCACTTCCTACTTCTCTTTCTTCAGCAGCTGCCACCATTGTTGCCGTCGATGCTCAGCCATCCACTCCTCCTCTACCAGCACCACCTGCCACTATCAACGCTCAGCCGCCTCCTGTCGTCGCTACCAACTCTCCGTCTCCTCCACCTACACCTGCCGCTAATCCTCCTCCAGCAACGCCTGCTGCTGTTACTGCCACCCCACTAGTTACACGTTGCTCCAGTTGCTGGGCACCAACGCACACACGCCACACCCACTGCCTCTGTCCGTTTAACCCAAGCAATGTCGAGCATGAGCATGGGGCGCAATACCGCATTGCGCATGTAGTCCCCTTTGATCCAGAAGACGTTTTTGGGCCAAACGTATGCTATACTGCCGGCGACTCCTTCCATCATCATGTGTTGCCACGTATGGATACTGTTTGTCCATATTGTGGTGCACTAATGTGGTTAGATGAAAAGCTTACGATATCATCCATACGCAGACCTCGCTTTGGTCTCTGCTGCCTTTCTGGAAAGATCCAGCTGCCAATTCCTCGCACTCCTCCTGTTCCTCTCCGTGACCTCCTAATGAATCGTAACAGTAATGATCCCGTTAGTATCAACTTCCATACCAACATCAGGGCATATAACAGTATGTTTGCATTTGCATCCATTCTTGGTGGCAACGTCGATCCTGTCTTAGCAAGTGGTGCAGGCGGCGTACCCACTTACCGTATCAATGGTACATTGTATCATGCTGTTGGTGCGCTAAGACCTGATAACCAGGCGCAAGCGAACTATTCGCAGATCTATTTCGCAGATACACAGGAGCAATTGGCAAGACGTACGACTTTGTATTCTGGGCTCCTCCGCGAGACGATCGAAATGCTGCAAGGTGTAATGGAGATGCACAATCCTTTGGCGCGCACATTCGTATCTGCTGTCGAAACCCACGGTGATCAGCCACTTGGAACACTTCAGGCTGTAATTCGTCAAAGCGACTTGGGCCGTCGCTACGATCAACAGGGTTACCCTGAAGTAGCAGCAATGGTGGTAGAACGTACTGTGGATGGCACTGCACGGGAGCATGACTTCGTCATTCACGATCGTGCAGAAGGTCTTCGTCGTATCAGCTCCTTGCACGCATCGTATATGCCACTCCATTACGTCCTCATGTTTCCGTTTGGTGACACTGGATGGTTCCAAGGTTTGACTTACGAGTCAGTGTCTCACGACACGATCCAAGTAATGCTGCGTGAGCATTGCACGTACTTGCTCATGATCCGTAATGGCGACTGCGAATCGTTCCTGCACTACTATGGGCGTCTCTTCCAGCAGATGGTGGTTGACAACTACGTATGTATCGAATTTTCTCGCCTTAACTTCATCCTCACCCACCAACGAACGATACGTGCTGAGGTGTATAGTGGTGTTGGTGATAACGTCGATCCCAGGCAAATTGGTCGTGCAGTCATTTTGCCAGCGTCGTTTACAGGTGGCCCTCGCTACATGAAGCAGATGCTACAGGATGGGTTAGCAATCGTTCGCCAGTGGGGTAACCCAACGCTTTTCATTACGTTTACTTGCAATCCAAGATGGCCTGAAATCGTTGCGGAGCTTCTTCCTAGCCAGCAAGCATACGACCGACCAGATATTGCAACTTGGGTGTTTTACCTCAAACTCACCAAGTTGCTCAAGGATATCAAGGAGTCGAAATGCTTTGGTCAAGTCGCTGGATACTTGGCAACTGTCGAGTTCCAGAAGCGTGGTTTGCTGCACGTCCATATCCTGGTCATTTTGGAGCAAGAAGACTGTCCACGCAACCCCACCGACTACAACCAATTTGTATCTGCTGAGTTGCTGAATCCCGTCACACAACCACAGTTGTATCGCACGGTGACAGCGTGCATGATACACGGCCCATGTGGTCCAGGCACCAATGCTGTGTGCATGAAGGATAACCGGTGCTCACAAGGCTATCCAAAACTATTTAACAACGAGACATGCGTCAACCGAGATGGATATCCCATCTACTGACGCCGTGAAAATCAACAAAACCGCCACCTCTTCCCTACTTCCAACTTTCTCGCCGACAACCGACATGTTGTGCTGTACAACCCTACCTTAGCCACAAGTACGATGCATACATTAACGTTGAAATTTGTACATCCAACAGCGCTATTAAGTATTTGTGCAAATACATCACTAAGGGCACCGACCAAGCACAAATACAAACCACTGCAACTGCCACCACCACCACCACCAATACCGATAATGCCGCTGCCGAGCCAGTCAATGAAGTAGAGCAGTTTCAAAACGCTCGATACATTGGTCCGTGCGAGGCTATCCATCGTACGTTCGAGTTTGATGTGCATATGCACTATCCAACAGTCATACGTTTGGACCTTCACTTACCTGGCGAACAGATTGTCAATCTACGTGACGATATGACACCACAGGAAGTTCGTGCAGCGCGTGACGCGGCAGAATCCGGCACCAAGCTTCTTGCCTTTTTCCGCCTTTACAGCGAAAATCGTGCAACAGAAGAGTATCTTTACTCAGAGATCCCATGCCACTACACCTGGGACAACAGAAATCGCCGTTGGAATCCTCGCACCAACCCTCCCATCCAAAATGTTGTTACGCATATATTCCATGCTTCCCTCTCGAACATGGAATTATATTGCCTTCGCCTCCTTCTGCTGTCTGTCCGTGCTCCCACTGGTTTTGTTTCTCTGAGGCAGTATGAGGGAACAACATATGCGACGTTCCAGGAAGCTGCTGTTGCCTGTGGCCTTCTGGAGTCCGACGAGGAATGGGATCGCTGTATGGCTGAGGTTGTCCAGGTTGCCCCATCAGCTGCAGCAATTAGACAGTTTTTTGTCTATATTCTGACGAACTGCTCTCCTGCTGACCCAGTATCGCTGTGGACCACCTATCGCGAGCGTATGGCAGACGACTACTTCTTTGAGATGCGCAGGACGCTCTCTCTTCCCAATGAAGCCGAATTGTCTGAGCAACAACTCGAACAGATCTACCAGCGCACCCTCGGTGACATTGAGACCTGGTTGCAGGTCACCGGTCATCATCTCTCCGACTTTCCGTCGTTGCCGCAGACCTTTGTGACCAAGCTGGATCTGCTACCACGCCTTGAAGGTCGTGAATATGAGGTAAATGAGCAGAATCGCATCCTGCAAACGCTGCTACCTACTCTCAACGACGAACAGCGAGCTGCATATGACGCTATCACCAATGCAATGGATGTTTTCGCTCCACACTACTTCTCCCGCGTTTTCTTTGTGAATGGAGCCGGTGGTACTGGCAAATCGCAGTTGTTTAAAACGCTGTTGAGCTGTGTCCGATCGCGTGGTGAAATAGCACTGCCTGTTGCTACATCGGGTATTGCTGCAATTCTGCTTCCTGGTGGCCGTACCGTGCACAGTCTTTTAAGATTCCTATAAACGCTGATGCTGATACGACATGTAACCTTCGTCTTGGTGGGCCACATGCATATCTGGTACAACAAGCCTCTCTCATTATTTGGGATGAGGCTGTTATGTGCAGTAAGCACAATTTTGAGGCTGTCGACCGGTCATTGCGTGACATCATGGGCGCCATTGATCCAGTATATGGACAGATTCCTTTTGGTGGCAAGGTCGTGGTGTTTGGTGGCGATTTCTGTCAAGTGCTTCCTGTTGTCAAGAGGGGTACACGTTCAGAGATAGTAGGTGAGACCATCCGTTCAGCTACCTTTTGGGAGAATCATGTCCAGGTCTTGCACCTCACTGTCAATATGCGCGTGCGTCAGGCTGGCCCTGATGCCGCTGCATTTGCTGATACCCTCCTTGCAATCGGTGATGGGCAGCCACCTTATACTGAAGCTGTTCAGATTCCTGCAGAATGGCGTATGGATGCAAGTGACACTATGTCACTTATTGATGTCGTGTATCCATCCATTCGAGCTTTTGATTCGCAACCAGAGTACTACCATGGCCGCGCTATTTTAGCCGCTAAAAACGTTGACGTTGACGACATTAATGAAACAGCGTACACGCTTTTCCCTGGCGAAGGCAGAGAGTATAACTCTACTGATCGAATTGTCGATGCGGATGACCCTGACTATGCTCGAGCCAACTATCCCGTTGAATTCCTCAACAGTTTGAGTGCCAGTGGACTTCCATCCCATTCTCTGCAGCTCAAAGTGGGTATGCCGTTGGTGCTTTTGCGCAACATCAATCCTGATGCAGGTCTGTGCAACGGCACAAAAGTTTTTGTCACCCGTCTTCTCGACCATTCGATTGCTGTTAAGCGAATCGATCAAGGCCATGCAGGGCAAGTGCATTATCTCCCTCGCATCCATATGTGTACTGCTGAGGGTGATTATCCTTTCATCCTTTCGCGCCGTCAATTCCCTGTCCGCCCGGCCTTCGCAATGACCATTCACAAAGCGCAAGACCAAACATTAGAATATGTTGGCATTTGCCTTCAAGAACCTGTGGTTGCGCATGGTCAACTGTATGTTGCACTTTCCCGCGCCACCAACCCAAATAACATCCGCATTGCCATCGACCTTCAAAATATTACCGACCTCAATACAGCTTCCACTATCAACATTGTCTACCATGAGGTGCTTCTAAATCCTCCTCCACAACCGCAAACACAACCATCACAACCATCACAACACACACAACCCACTAGCACCGACGAGTAAAGCTTTACGCTGCTCTACCCATCATCACAATATAGATTTCTTTATTTTCTGTTATTTCCATTATTATTATTATCCATCTATTTCTTTCTATTCCACTGTCAAGCATCATCTGTCGCCCTGTTTTTTGATTCTAAAATACAATATAATTAGGTTGGGGTTCGGGTTTAGAGGGGGTGTTGGGGGGACGCAAATATGATCATCAATGTCATATTAGCAAAAGCATCTCCAGACCGTAACAATGAATTGGGTTTCGGTCTTTGCTTTAGTAAGTAGAGCGAGCTTGATTGAGCGTGTAACCATCGCATCTTTCATAATGTCCAAAGTTTTCCATCCCAACAAAATGTCCAAGACCCATTTCAAGAGCAAGAGAATTCCACCTTTGAAAATTCTAACGTGTAAATTTTGCGAAGAAACTGAACACGATCTGTTCAGTTGCGAGGTGTACATCGAATTGCACGACTACCTCATTATTTGCGAGGATTGCCGATGTGTTGGGCATGAATCATCTGAGAGTACGGAATGCATTAACTCGGGTAATTAGCGTTGACACGGTAAAATCATACAAATATTCTTACTATGTATGAAGTATTAACTTTGGGCATTTTTTAAAGCAGTGACGGCATCCTTTTTTTAACCAAACAATAAAAACAATTTCCACAACTGTTTTCGACATTACTTTTAAGCAGAATACTTTGAGAACATATTTTCAGCATTGTTTGAAGAACTCTTGGGGGGCGGTAGGGGGGCTTTGCCCCCCACCCGGGGTCTGGGGCAGAGCCCCAGTAAACTGGTCCCTGGAGGACAGATGCTGACACGCAGCGAAGCGGAGGGGCTCACATCGTCCGGAAGCGAAGTTTATAGTTAGAATTAAGCAAGACGGTGTAAAGAATATGTTGACTAGATCATTGCAGATACGAGGTTTGGTTGTCAGGTAGGGATCCGCACTGTTCGGTTCAGTTCGGTTCGGTTCTTAAAGGAACTGAACCAAACCGTCCAAAGCAAGAACCGAACTGACTAGAACCGATGAGAACCATAGAACCGAAGAATCGAACCAAAGAACTGAACCCGTCATGTATATAAAAAAGGCAAGATCCAGTATCTTTGAATGAAAGCTGATGTATGTGTGTTCAAATATCGCGGTATACTTAAATACTGCACTAAAAAAGAATAGTTTATTATTATACATTGAACAGCGATTTCAAAATGAATAAGAGAAACAGAATGTAAACATTTTATATACAATGTGGGTCATTGCATAGTTAAAAGATTAAAGCACAGTTTTCACAAAAAAAAGTGGAGCTTATAGTACTAGAGCGACATAATATTACTAGTACAATACGTTATTGTAACATTGGAGGAATCAAACCACAACCGGCAGTACACACAGCTACTGTGTCTCTACGCGTGTATAGTGTCTCATAAAAGGCAAAGTGTCAATGGGTAAGATAATTCTGTTATGGACCCCAGGATGCGCAATCTCAGACGACAGAATGCACAAACTTGATAAAACTGATCGAGAAGCCATGCTGAATTTAGTAGAAAAGTACGTCATGGAGAAAATGCATTGTGGGTAGCAAAGTAGAGGAACAAGTAATGATGCGCGTTATGGGCAGAGAAAGCAAGCTGCTGTCAAAAGAAGTGTTTTTTTTTGTTCATCTCTTCTTTACTATTTTTCCCTCCCTTCTGCTTTTGTAGGTTTTGTTGAGTTTTTGAATAAAGTATGGTTTGCAAATACACTACTTCTTGGTCTTTAAGGAGTAACATTGTTCGTAACTTCCATTATAGCCTACTTTATACTAATTACCAAAATCGCCAAATGCAATCTTCTGCCTCTCGGTTCTTCGGTTCTACGCATACAAAACCAGTTCGGTTCCGGTTCGGTTCTTGGTAGGAACCGAACCGTATTTTCTCGGTTTTGGTTCTACGGTTCTGATACGGATCCCTAATTTCAACAGCTGATGGAGGAATCCATTTACAAACAAGGTTGAGGTTAGGTACAAAGCGAATTTCTGGAGGAGGAGGGACGGTGAGTGCTATGTTGTTTAAGGATGTGATAGTTGGTACTGTGTTGTTTGCTTTATTTGTTGTTGTTGGTTCCATCTTTCCATTCCTATAGATATTAAAATTAAAATAAAGCAGTGGCTACACGTCTTAATGCATAGAACTTTACCATATTGCTGCAGCATCATGACCAATGCCGATGTTTGCTTTCTTTCGGTTTTGAGAGTTTTGATGCTCTAAAGCGATCAGCTCATGCTTATTGCTGCTGCTTTGCGCTTTTTAGGTGCTGTTAGGGATTGATTTTGGCTGCTGAAAGTGATCAACGTCGATGAACATATCATCATTGATAGATGTAGGTGCGCGGGGAGAGTTGCACGTTGTTGATAATTTAACAAGCGGTGTAAAAGATTGTTGAGGTGTGTGAGCTCTGCTTCGATTTGCGATTTCATGCTTAGGGTCCTTAGGGCTGTAAATGGACCAGTCATCGCCAAAACGTTGTTATTCCTATTGCTTGTTGTATTGGATCTCCTAATAGCAACAAGAATCAGCTACGTCACAAGTATAACAGCTTTTACATAACAGCTTATAACTACCTTGAGGTGCCGTTTTCTCAGGATAAAGGTGCCAACGTCTTAGAGTTACGCTTAAGCGAATTTCACCCTGTGATGGAAGCATATGGCAGCACGGAATATCATAATAATACTTGCACATTGGCAGTGATCAGTCTTTAACAGATTATTGACTGTTACCTCGTCACGGATGGCATAGAAAGCGAACTTGAATATTTTATATTCCAAAGCTGCCAAACGCTGCTTTTGCTGCGTGGGATATGCGAGTTTCCGCCAAAACTTTCCTTGCCGATCTTTCGCTTCCAATTCTAATTCTAATATAAGGAAGAAAGCATGTAAGAGCCTCGACACTAACGAATCAATATAAGTACTAGAAGTGGTAAACCTTCAATCGATGAAACTCGTCAATTTGCGTAAAGGCATTTAGGAGATTGCCACTTGAGAACATAATTGCCTTTTTCATGTTGGCATACGTCCCTTCGACTCTGTTTGCGCTGTCGTTCCCGAAATGCTTTACATGAGTGAGGCAATTACCTACCCACTTGTCTTTTAAAGCAAGCTTTCTGTATAACGAAAAATATATTAAAGTCCCAGTGGCATGTGGTCAAAAAATCCGTGCTTATTCAATCTTACACACCTTTGCAAATATTCCATGACAACGTCGGGTCTTTTTGCCTTTTGTGCAGCCTCTTCATACATCTTCATTGCCTTTTCTTCGAGGTTATCGTTCGAAATGGTGGGTCGCATATCGTCGAACTTGTCTTGATACTCACTAGCCATTTAATAATAAATAGCCTTTTCGAGTTCCTCGTAATCGTCCTTGACAACAAAAGGCTTGCATAGGTTGACCCTAAAGTTGCGTCGTATATGGATCTTGCATATAATTTTTTTTGCCATTGGAAAAAACGCGGTCGAGAGCACCGGTCAAAGCAGTTTCGCTGTCTGTTACGAACACACTAGGGGACGAGAACTGATCAAGTGGCCAAACGACGACAGTTTGAAGCTTGCGAATCACCTAATCGTAGCTGTAATTGTTTTCCTCGGATACCCAGCAACCAGCAATGCAGAAAGTCATCAATTGGGGATATCCAATATTGCCAGTTCCAACAATGTTGATAAATGGCAACCGGTGCTTGTTTGTCTTGTAAGCGGCGTCCAAGGTAACAACTTCCGGGAATTGGCGAGCGAGTGCAATTTCTGATCTGTGCGCAAAGAAGAGAGACTGCAAAAAACGTTTGTCACCTTCTTGTTTTGCTTTCCACTGGATTTCGTACCCGTTTTCTTGAAGCTTTTTGATTAGTTGGAACATTGCATGATCTGGGTCATTGTTGAATATTCGCTGACGAAGATTGGTGATGTCTTTAGGGTGCGCAATCTTGTTCTTGCTGGCAAGATAAGACAATACAGCTTTGTTGGTTGCATGCGCTTGTACCATCTTCATAACGACCTCCTCATCGTGATCGAGTCTACGGAGCATTGGGTACGACGAAAGCTCGCTTGCCATCTCATGGTTGTGACCGCCATCATAGAAAGAGACTATGTGCCATTATTTGCTGGTCTGGTTCAAAGGACGAAGGATCATTTCGAATTTGCAACCAAACCGCTGAGAGTCCCTTTGACGAGTGTCGATCTTTTTGTCCTTGGATAATGCAATGGCCTCGCCCTTATCATCTACAATAAACATTTGTCTTGTCGTGGTCTTCTGAACTTCACATACGTCCTTGTTGACCGGCTCACCATAATGCTTGCAAGCAATCTAGAGCGTCCTCTTATTTCCCGTCTCATTACTTCTAATAGTACGCAACGAGACACCATTTTTTTTGCCCGATGCATAGCAAGCAGTCTTTGCGGCATCGAATCCATCCCACGCCATTGATTTGACATGGCTTTTGATACGGACGCCCCCTTCTACAGTATCCTTAGCGCTCAGGTTTCACATATCCTATTAATATATACTTGTGGGGGTGTCCGCAAGGTTATGTATACCTGAGTGGTTTGTTCTTCTATGTCCTATACCATATATAGGATAGCAGCCATAAATCAAAGTGATGTTCCTCTAAAATATAGAGCAGAACTGATCAACATCGTTATTTAACTCATACCGAAATATACCAAATAACCTTAAAATGAAGAGAGTGGCGTTCAAGAAGAGAGGAAGTTACTGTACAGGAAGTAGTAGAATGATTAATCTAGTGTATAGGGTCCAGCACGCACTGTCTTTTCGTCGTCACGCTTTTCTATCTGCAGATAACGCCACTTTGTTTTACACAGGTTATCAGCATTACCCATTGATCGGCATGTCTTTATACACATCGAGTTGATAATAGACCGGTCCATCATGATAAAGCGCCCTTTTGTATCGATGGTAGTCCAATGATTGTTATTGAGATGCTGCATAATGATGGGCAGAGGATTCTTGTTGTCGGACGATGGATCTTGCATTGGCAAAATTAGAGATGGCTCATAAGCCTATTCGTCAGAGTCTAGCTTTTACTTAACATTATCTAGCAGAGATCTATGCAAAGTCAGGAGTAAGGAACCAATTGGATAGGCACGAATCCGGGGGTCGTGGAGCATCAAGTGCGTAATAAGACAGTGATGTTTCATTGCGTTGTACATCTCACGCATAAATACATAGTGCTGCTGATATATATCCTTGTTTATCTTGAAGCACTCCAGTATTTGTAGATTGACCAACATAAAAGCCTCTTGATTGCCGTGTACATGATGTGCGATTGTGCGGAAGCCACAAAAGCCATCGGACATAATGTCGACAGTTGTTTCGATAAATTTGCGAGGGATGGTTGGATGAACGAAGAACTTCAGCTTGGGTACAAAATTTTTTTTAAATCCAGAGTAAATAGTTTATCAACTTAGTTAATTTATAAATCTATGATAGCTGCAAAGTATTTGTTATCATAGCTACAATTTATATCAGAAGAGCACGTACCTTTTGTTCGTGCTTTCAAGGAAGTTCATCTCCGGATCCTTTCTTTTCCCTTGTTGAGGAAAAATGTAGATGTCATCATCCTCTGTGTTGCTGCCTTCGGAGAGCTCCTCTGATTCGTTGGCATTTTTACTTTGAAAGCGTTGCTGGCTATGCTTTTCATCGCGTTCGAACTTTGACGGTAATCGTGCATTGTTTGTGTTAGCAGGGCGTCCATTCGTCTTCACATTGCTTTGTAATTCTATGTCGCTAATGTCGATACTCGTTGTAAATTCGTCGAGAAACTTATCGATACCACTAAGTCAATCGTATTTTTGCTGATCCGACCGCATATTGTAGAGTACATCATGCAGCTTCTGTAGTACTATGTTCTGTTGCTCTAATACAATTGCTTCAGGAGTATACACCTTTTGGAAGCTATCTGTGGATTAATAACTTTGATATCAGTATATAAAGTATATTACAGGCGCATAGTATAATCACAGTATTACTATAGCAGAAAATTAAACCTCTGTCATATTCCAATCGCCATCGATCAGGGATATCCGACAAGCTTATACTGAGCCCTTTTCGTGCGATATTATGTTGACACGGTAGTCCTTAGTATAGTGTGGTACCACACCAGCAGTCGCTTGAGTCAAGTTGATATTTATCGCAGTTATCCCAAGCTCGTTTGAGCTCCCTTCGGAGTCGATTCAAAGCAAAAAACGAAATAGTGCCAAAGAGTTCTTGCATCACAGCCGATTCACGCTTTCCATAAAGTGGCATTTTATGTCTTTCTTGCAAAAACTGAGTCTCTTCATCAGCCAACTAGTACAAAATTATAATTAGCATATCCGTTAACACATTCTCTTTACAATCCGAAAACAAAGGGTGTAGTTCATACCGATTTACGCATGATACGATCAATTGCTCTGACCGTTTTAAACAAGCTTCCGGTGGTTTGCATTGTATCTTTGATGCGCCAGTGTGTTCCTTCAACACGCGATAACGCCCTCATTCCCATGTTTAAAAGTCTTCCAGCATAACAAGCACCCCATTTCTTCTTATATTCAAGGCAGGTATATAATATAATATAATACAGCTGGTGAGCACGACTCGGCAAAAGCTCCAGTCAAATATTGGATAAAGGTAGTTAACATACCCGTTGAGATAGTCCATCATTTTCTCTTTCTTTTTGTTTGCCAGCAAACGTATTGCAGACGTTGCATCATCTTCAGTATCTCTGTCGTTCTCGCTATTGCTGCTGTCGTCATGATGCTTCGCTTTGGAATTTGTTTTCTTGTGCTTTTTGTATCGCTTATGGTTTTCGTTGGCATACGCAAGAGCACCTTTTTCGATCAGACACTTATAAGCGTCAATGGCAGCCTAAAAAGTCGCTTCGTCTTTTTTACTAACATCAACCATTTGCTTAATGATAGCTTTGGCTTCGCCTATCTCTTCGCTGTTCGGTGGAAAGCAAGTACTGAAAATGCTACGTAAATGCTGCTCCATATGCCACCCGCAAAGTATATACTCTGCATCTTTGAAAGTTGACTCGATGGCGTTGATCAAAGCTCTTTCGTTGTCCGTAATAAAGATGCGTACGTCTCCTTCTGGCCATGGGACTTGACGCATAGTCCAAAGGAGCCAGGTGTACGACTCTTCTTTCTCGTTTACCAAGAAAGCAGAGGCAATAAACACGTTCTTGAGCTTGGATGGACCGAGATGACTGACACCTACAACATTGACAAGAGGCATCTTGGTTCTGCTCGTTTTGTACGTCGCATCGATAGCAATGATCTCGTTGAATCGTCGTGCTTTTGCTATACTCGTTTCATGGGTAAAAAAGAGGGCGTCGAGACTTTTACCTGTGCCGTCTAGCTTATATCTAGTGATATAGTTGTTACCAATGAGGAACTCGAATATCCTACTGAAGCCGCCATGATTATCCTCACGGAATATTTGCGCACGAAAATTGTATAAATCCCTCAGCCGTCTTCGTGGCTCTGAACTTATCGATGTATCATGAGAGGCCTGACGGAATGATCTGTCAATGATAATATGTGCTGCTCGGCATGGAAAGTTGGCGTGCGGTGTTGGTGGTAATATTGAGGAGGCTTGTCGGGGGAGTGGTTGTGGTTGTGCTCGTTGTCGTTGCTGATGTTCGTTACTTTCCAGTGCTTATCCTTCTCGGACCGCCTTGAGTTCATAATCCATTGGCAGCCGGTCGTTTTCGTCACTGTTTGGCGTCCCCGCGTTTCTTCAGTTACTCCATGTGTATTGCGATAGCTTCCACCATGTACGCACAGGATCACGATATTTACGTTCTTCTCACTTCGATTAGTTGAGACGGCATCAAAGTCGTATTTTTTCGGCTTACTCGTCAATTGCTTTCACATTTGCTTATTTGATCCGGTGTAAGTAGTGGCAATCAATTGCTCCATAGTAATGGGATAGTAGGGTGATAAACGTAGGTAGAAAAAAGTTGAACATATAAAAAATATATATTAAAGTATTGTTTATTGAGGAGCATTCATATACTTTATTAAAACTACTGCGCATAAACGCATCCGTAGAGACATTCTTGAACGTTTGAAAAGCAATAAGGAATGTTTTTAATGTACCTTTAATTGTTCTCTTTTGTTAATGTATCGACAGATATACAGTAACATTAATAAGTGAACACATCCTTGCGGACACCCGCACAAGTATACATATATATAGGATGTGTGTAACCTGAAGAGGATATAATATAGAAGGGGTGTCCGTATCAGAAGCCATCGGCTAATGGTGCGCGAGAACGGTGACGACGACAATGGACACGATTTGCATCGCTTCAGACAGATAAATTGCGGATCGCAACCCAAGGAATTTGTCGCCAATGTCTTTCTCACAACTGATCCGTGTAATGAAACCGTATAAGGCGCCAGGAATCATCCTCATTTAACATTACCAAACGTTACACCACCTTGTACGAAGACAAGAAGCTCGGCTGTTTCACAGCTTTTGCAAAGGAGAACAAGGCATGAAGGCAGGCATAGCACGCGAAAGGATCGGAGGTGGACGAATCGAAAAAAAAAAGATCCTCTATGTCATGAGACCTGATAATAGAGTCTTTCTAATACTGATATTATTTCTTGCTGATGGAAACTGCGTACTGTCATACTAGATAAAGTCTTTTTAGCTCAAAACATCAACAACCACCAATATCGACACGAGCAGATCGTGGAGGTTTGGACTTACACAACATCTGAAAAATGATGGATGTAAGGTTATCGGATACGCAAGGAAGAGCCCTGTTAGCATACAAGACACTGCGTTAAAGGAAATTCTCCAAAAATAGGATAAAGTGCCTCGAATCGCGTTCGCTGGTCGAAGGTGTGTACGAAGAAATGGAGCTCAGCGGTTGCATGGGTAGTACACAAAGTAAGTTTCAAAAGAATGGGTAGTTTGGAGAATTCTAAAGCGAGACCAAAATACGACCTGTTGATACTCGGTTTGATTTAGCCGTTTTACATTTTTTTTATCTTCTACAAGATCAATGAAGTGTCTTGTTATCGTTAATTATGCCGCCCTATCGACCGATCCCGACGATATCCTGCGTTTTGTGGGGTACGTCTTTCATCTCGCTGTTGTTTATTGATTAAACACACGGGCACACTGATACTAGATGTTGGCACAATCTTAGATAGAAACTACAAATCGTTAGAATGCATCGTTGTGGATCGTTTCAGAGAAGTTGGGAAATAGGCGAAATGAAATTCTCACAACATCAGAAAAATTAGCAGCATTTGGACTGTCGTCAGACAAGCAAGTCTGTCTTACAAATGCTTCGCTTTTAGCAGTTTCACAATCTCTCTTTTTTAAATTCCTTTGCGCTTCCACACCGGTAAGTTTTGAAAATTATAGAATATCTGTATATAAAAAATAAAGAAAATCAAGTGTTTTATAGAATGTAGTGTATAAATTAGGGTTGTATAGTGAGTGGACAAGAGCAAGGTAGAGAAATTCTATTAAAATGCGCTTCTTTCTATGTATGTTCCCAACCCGAACTACAAATATCCAGGGGTGTGTGATTGTACTGTACATCTTGGGTAGCAGAGGAGGCATACGGTGTGTCAAAAGCTCAGATCCTTTTCCGATATTATATGACATCCACGTTCTCAGAGTACCGTTTTGCGCCTTTTGAGACATTTCCGAAGGCTTGCATCTTTCGGGTGTCATTGTCCTCGTCGTTGTCTAGTCGCGTGGTGTAAATGATGCATGTATAAAGGGAAAGAAATAAGAAATACCCCGCTATTAATTGTTAGAATGTATGGAACGATGACGGTGTTCTGGGAGGAACAACCCCTGGACATGAGTATACATCAAAGGAGGTGTGGTTTCACAAGTTCTAATCATGCATCAATTAGTGTTGCACGTAAAAGCTTTATACATGCAGCCATGATTAGATGTGTAAAAATGAAGAGCTCGTAATATGGCCTCCGTGATTTGGTGCAAATGTAACAAGCCCCAGTATATGTACTAGAGGTCGGCCTAGAACTGTACATATTATCAGTGCCTATTTTTCTACAGTGTTACTTAAAGGAGTGTATAGTGAAAGACAGAGCGGAGAGAAAATAAATGATCATTGCTATATTACACGTCCGAACACTAGTACACCATGTATCAATTGTTCTTGACGTATGTGCATTATACATAAATACAGCATATTTCAGCAGCAGCCTACTACTACTGCTATTACTATCACTCACACAACAGGCCATCCTCAATATTACATATACCACGTTTTTTGTCAACAGCAATAGCATGATGTCATAATTTGTTTTGACAACCGGAAGTAGGGAAGGACTATCTCCACCCCACGCTGTTGTTCCTGCATCTTTTGAGTAACCGCAACCCGATCATTCCAAAAAGGAACTCAGCTCCATCCTTTAATTAACAATGGGCTTTTTGTTTGGCAACAGCCCCTTGGTATTATTCATCAAATTAGTACAATTCTTCTAAGCAGTAGTACAGTCGATAAAAGCAGCAACGTTCATAGATAAATAAAGAACCGCTGGATGATGATACATGTGTTATTTGAGTATCCAGCAAAAGTAATACATTCGACTTTGCATTTGCCATCCCCAGAAAAACAGACAGACATACAGACAGCACCACCAAGGAAGACTGGGTGGACTGTACTGGGTAATAATCAATTAACCATTGACATTTTTCTTCTTATTAAAGCTTGGCTAATGGAAAAAGCGGAAAACACACACACCAGCGTTCAGACCACCTACTTTGGAAAGTAATAATTCCATAAAAGGTCTAAATCCAGCAAAAAAGGCGTATTACTGAAAAAGATCCGTTCGCCGCTTGTCTCACAGCACCCGTGATCACATTTAGTAACTCTTTTACAGACACTATTGTGTAGGGCACCATTGCACCCCCACAGTGTCACGCTTGTTACACTCGATGAGGATAACTTTGCCCTTCTTGATTTTTTTTTTTTTGGGTATCAATGTCCAGTTTGCTGCACAGAGGACACCAAGTGGGAAAGGACAACATTAGAGACTGCCTATCTTTGGTAGACATGTTTAAAATGCTTTTTGCAGTAGGTATATGTTAAAACGGTTAATGATACGGGGAACAAGTGGAGTACGCATCGAAACGTTACACATCGGCAGTTTCCATCCCGTAGAGAGGGTAACTGGATATACTCAGATCAGCAAGGCCACGCCACGTTTCTTGTTCATCCATGTAACAGAGCCCCATCTCTAAACTTACGGATACACATGTAGCCATGGGCGTATTCTCTCTCTCTCTCATTCCAATAGGATGGGCTTTGTCATTGTGTTTGTTACGCACACATTTCATTAAATAAATTGTATAACACTACCGCATCCATCCCGTTCATCCATCAGGATAAAGGTGCCTGTTTCCACTCATCCTCCGACAGCACCTGTCAATATAATTAAGCATTTTGTTTCCATAGATTCCATGAGAAGGTGGCGCTGGGTTACCCAGCCTGTGTCGATGATGAATGACACTCTTCACCTTTACAATCGAGAAAACATATAAAAAGGACATGGATTGGATCGTTTGTTTGGAAAATTATCTCTTCACTCTTACTAAACAAGCGTTGATCGCAACAGCATAAACATACCCGAACCCCTCACTGTCACTTTTTACTTGTTTCCATCATGAACACCAACCATTCCATTCTTTCCAACACCAACACGAAAACAACCACCTTGGCACTGATGATGCTGGTCATCATTACCCTCATCCATGTACTCTGTATTGAAACAACATCGGCTGCGCCGATCATCGAAGCACGTGGTATTAGCAGCTGCTACAAGAAGGGCAACGCGAAATTGACAATGTAAAGTAGTAGTATCCCCTTTGCATCATTTCAGCTGAAGGGACAAGATAAGCTAACTTACAAGTTTTTACTACTACTACTATTACAGGTACTGGATCCCCAAGGAAGGCGACGTGGACATGCTCAACAATGGCAAGACGGTCAAGTTGACTGGATCCAAGACCAAGAGTCTCAAAACAATCAGCGGCAAAACCATTGCCAAAGTAGCGTCTGTGACGTACGATGTGAGTCTATATATGACCTTGTCAACGGTTTTGCCAGAAAAAAAAAAGTGTATTCATCCGGAACTTTGTTTTAAAAAAATACAGAAATTTCAAATGGAAGGCACGGGTCTTTTGAAGAGTGGCAAGATGGTCAACCTGGGCGCAAACAAGAACGTTTTCATGGAACTCGACCGCAGCGAGACACCGTACGGACTGGGCGACAACAGCAATGGCCTTGTACCATGGGTGAGCGTTGCTTCCAACGACATGAAACGAGGCACCAAGCTCTACATTAAAGAATTCGACGGACTCAAGCTCCCGAACGGCCGTACCCACAATGGATGTGTCCGTGTCGATGACAAGGGCTGGTCCTTTTCGGGTTGTCAACTGGATTGGTTTACCCTTCAATATTCGGCTTACAAGGAGTTGGTCGACACAGTCGGTGATGAGATCACGGTGGTTGAGAAAGATTCTTGCCAACTCAAGGATTACGTGACCAAGACTGTCCAGAAATGGGCTGTATTGTAGCTTTCACCTTTTTTTGAATATTTTTTTTTGTAAGGATTTGTAAATATTACAAAAATAGAAGAAAAAGCAAATGTGTACAATTTTTTATAAAGGAACTTTCTTTTCTTTTCTTTTTTTTTCTTACTCTTACTAAGAAAAAAGAATTATTTACAAACGAGAGGAGATGGGTTTGATTTTTTTACGGCGCGTCTTTTCATGTATGTAGGCCACCAGGGGGTTGGCAGGGGCGGAGGGGGGGGGGGGAATAATGAAAGATAAGGAGAGAAAGGCCCTTTTTTCACAGTGCAACATTGAACAGGTCATCTTCGTCACCCGAAAATTCAGAAAGCGGGGTGAGAAGTGGCGAAAACAGATCATCGTTGTCGAACACGTCGTCGGTCGTCTCAATCTTTAATGGCGGCAATGCTTCTGCTGCTTTGGCCTTGACCCTCTTTTTCTTTTGCTTTTTCTTCTCTTGTTCCTGTCCACGCTTGGTTGCTGCTGCTCTAGATTTCTTTTTCGACGAAGACTGCTTCTTGTTTCCACTGACGCTGCTGCTCTTTTTAGACGACTTGATGCTGCTGCTGCTATCTCCTGCTTCTGTGGTCGTATTAGGACTACTACTACTGCTAAGAGGAGTGGCAGCAACAAGCTTCTTTTTCTTTTTCTCCTTCCGGTTCGGCCATTCTTGAGCAAAAAGGGTAAAGTGACGCTCACAACGGGGACACCGTTTGGGCCGCCAATCGGTGAAAAGAGCGCTCGGAGTCCATGTCCATGTGACCAGGTCTGCAGTGATCGATGTGTCGCATCCCACCTGTTCTGATATTTCCTCCCGTCGTAACTCCCGCTTGCATGCAATGCACGTCAGCCTTTCGTTTGTCTCCATTCCACCAGCACCAGGATGACCACCACCACCGTTGAAGGCAGCAGCAGCAGCAGCAGCAAAAGACGATGATAACTTGCTTCGTTTTTTGTTGTTAATACTACTACAACTACTAGTGTCATCATCGTCTTCTATTTCTTCATCATCATCACTCCAGTCCGCTTCAGCCAGTTCCGACGATCCGATCGATGACAGGTCAGATTGATCATCCAGATAATCACTCAAACCATCATCACGATCCTCCTCCTCGCCTTTGGGAAGAAGAAGCAAGGCACCGTAATCCATCGTAGTTGTGGTGGTTGCAGTAGGTAGGGGTGGATCGTCCAGTTCTTCTTCCTTCCAACCATGTGAATGAGGTGACATACCGACGGCGGAATCAGCTTTTGTGTCACTGTTACTCGACAAATCGTCGCTCAGTGGTGACGATGATGATGATGATGATGATGAAGAGGATGACTCTTGTTGGTAGTACATGGATATAGACACCGCGCTGGGTGTGGTGGTATCTTTTGTCGAGGCCGCACTATCACTACTACTACTACTACTACTTGTTGTTGTTGTTGTTGCTGTCGGTCCCACCAGCACCGTCATGAGCTGCTCCTTGTTATTCTCATTATTACTCTCTGCATCCAACACTGCATCGCACAGCAAGTCAAGTGGACTGGTCGCTGCCGTCTGTTGTTGTTGTTGTTGTTGTTGTGGTAAACAAGATCCTGGTTGTTCTTCCTGTTCGCGTCCACACAAAAAGTCGATGCTCATGACAGAAGAAGAGTTCCTGCGTTCACCCGTCGTGGTCGTGGTCGTGGTCGTTGCCGTTGCCGTTGCTGGAGCGGACGTTGTTGTAGTGATAGTGCGTTTGGCCGCACGGGGTATATGATCTGACACGTAGTCTTGAAATGTACAAAAACAAAAAAAAATAAATTCACGTCAGCCATCTCAGTGTGTGAAAAAATTTGTTTTGGGGAAACTCTAAAAATTCTCACACAATCTTTTTCTCTCTTGCGCACACACCAACATACCGTCATGGAGAGCGGACTTTCGCTTACGGGAGCTTCTTCTTCGTCCATCAGCGGTCTCTTCTTCAGCACAAGACGACGTCGTGGTCGAGTGTCGTAAGGAGAAGTAGCCTTCGCCATGCCTATCCATCCTTTGTTAACCAACACAGCCCCGATCACAGATAGCCAGCCGCTCAATGGGTGACGCAGCAGCATGAGAACAAAAAAAAAGAAGGACAAGGTAGACTCACACTTCACATGTCGCACATCGACACTCGTTATTGTCCTCGCCAAAGTAATGGTTGCCGTAAAAGACCGTCAGTTCTTCGCCACACTTGATTTCCTTGACAACCTTGAACGTGATTGAATTCTGTCCCAGCGATATAAACTATGCGTCCATTCGCAATCAGTATATCTACGTTTTGCTGTTGCTGCTGCTGCTGCTGCTGCTGTTGTTGTTGTCCCTCCCATGGGTAGTAAGTAGCGTGTCTTACCTTGCAATTAGAGTCACAATCGTGCTATTTTGCGGAAATAGAGTTTTGGTGTTAAAAAGATTACTCTAGGGATTTAGAAAAAACGGGTACTTACGTTTACAAAGCGAGCAGGACCCAGAAAAAGACAACTGCAACCTTTGCGCGTAGACCACATTATGCTGAAATCCTTCTCTCCCTTCCTCAGCAGGGCATCCTCGTTGGGATTCAAGTTGGCAATCATTCCGGTGCACAGCCGTAATTCGTCGCCGACATGCCAGTCCTTGGTAGCAACCAAACATGCCTCCACTTTTTTGCCGTGGTCCTTGTACCGTCGTGTGTCGCTTATTTCGTATCCTGCATTGGGCATGTACCTTTCTTTCGACATGAGTACATACTTCAAGCAGGAAAAAGAACAAACGGGACTCACATGTAAAGATAGCGCTTCATGTGTTGCACAAACTCTTGTCTTTGCTTGAGTGATTTAGAGGTGATGTAATGTCTAAAGTAGTCGATCCTGATAGAAGAAGAAAAAAAAACGATTAGTTTTTTATTTTTTATATCCCATTACGAGCAGCACAACCCCCACCCCCACCCCTTTTTTCCTTTTCTTTCCATCCCCTTAGTTTACTATCTCCTTGAAAAGTGTGTGTGTGTGTGTGTGCTTATCCTGTTAAAAAAAAGAGGCGATAAAAAAAAAGCACGCGTGTGTGTGTGTGTGTGTGTGTGTTGCATGCACTGCACCCAAAAAAAAAAAAGTTGCGATATTTTTTTTTCCGGATAACATGGACTCACACACACACACAGAGTGCACAAGGGCTCGTACACACACACACACACGACGCAACAAAGAACACAAACGAGGGAGGGGGTTACACCGCCACACAAAGTACACACACACACACCAACCAACCACCGGACCGCATCCCTTGTTGATGATAATAAAAAGAGAGACATACGTTAACAGTTCTGCAATAGCTTCGTTTGGGTTTCTTTCTTGTTGGACACGACGTTGGATGATGTCCAGCACCTTGTGAGAAGGAATACGTGGCCGGCGATGGTCTGAATTCATCTTGCTGGTTTTGAACCATAGAAACAGGGCATCCAGGAAGACGTCGCTGCACAGGTCGTCGTATTTAGACAGGTCGGCAAAGTCCATTGTGTTTTGTTGATGACTCTAAATAAGCGGCTTTTCGTTGGTTGGGTTTTTTGGTGTTTTCACACACACAGAGAGAGAGAGAGATAGTCAAACGTAAAAAAGGAAAGAGAAAAAAAAAACACGCAGAAAACGGAAAAAGAAAAAAAAAACAGGGTATATGTGAAATAATATTATATAAGAAAAAAAAAGAAAAAAGAAAGGAAATTATGTATAAAAAAAAAAACAAGAAAAAGATGAAAGGAAGAAGAAGAGGAAAGAGGGAACTTTTTTTGCTCTTGTGTGTGTGTGTGCCGTGTATGCTGAATAATTTTTCAAACGCCACCTCTTCTTTTCCTTCAATCTTTTTTTTAAGACTCCGTAATGTGTGATTCGGCTGAGACCCAAACCTTCTTTTTTTCTCTCTCTCTTGGTGTATAAATGATAAGTGTGTGTATGTGTGTTGCTCACTTTTGACAATTTATTAAATGAAGAAAGAGAGAGAGAGAGGGAGATGAATAAGACTATATGCAAATGTTTGTTTGTCGTTGATTTTTGGTGGAAAATAAGTGAGTTACCGTGGAAGAGGAGGGTGGGTTATATATGTGGAAGGAGGGGGGGTTGGTTTTTTGTATTTTTACGCATGGTGAGGAATTTGTGAAGGACGATTACTAGTAGTGGTAGTAGTACTGGTAGTAGTAGTGGTAGTGGCGTTACTGCTGCAGTGCGCTGGATGGTCTTGCGCCACAGCGAGCGGATGATGTGAATGATGCGGAAGATGAGGATGGTACGTGGAATTGGGAGAAGAATGTACATAGGGCGCTGTGGTTGTGTGATGAAGAGGAGACGGGTGGTGGTGAGGAACATGATGATGTCCATGATTGTGTAGCTGCTGTGGAGGATGATGATGATGATGATGATGTGACGAAGGATGGAGTGGGTGGTGGTGATGAGCAGCAGACTGATATGGGGTGTGATGATGATGATGATGCTGCTGCTGATAGAAATGCTGATTGTTATCTGCACCCGTATGGCCCATGTACAGCGGAGAACGGACATCACACTCTTGATGATGGAACGAGGAAGAAGTAGACGAGACGCCGGAATAAGACAAGGACGGCATGCGAGAGACATGGACATGTTTTTGACGAGTTCGATCCCGTTCCTCCAGCATCTGTCGTGCCTCTGCATCATAATCCCTTGTAGGGTCGATGGGCTCTGGCTCTTCGGTCAGATAGCCCAGCTCTTCAAAAAACAACTTGAAATGCGTGTGGATATGGTTGTCCTTGTCGATCGTTGTTTCCTCCGGCATCAGCGGGACGATCTGAAAGAGGTTCTCTTGACATTCTGAGTCGTCGATCCAGTTGCATGTCGTCGCTGTAGCGTCTAACGGATCATAGTCTTCTTGTTGCTCTTTGCTGTCTAGACCGTTGTAGTTGTAGTCGCCTTCGTCTGGCGTCAGTGGCAATATCTCAAAGCCCGTAAAAGAGGATGCCATTGTTTCGTATATGTAGGTGGGGTTCGGGGGGGTATAATTTTTTTTTTTTTGGCTGCAAGAACGCAATAAAAAAAGAAAGAGCTTTTTTATATAATGCAAATAGGAAAAAAAGAGAGACAAAAAAAAAAAAAAGAGAAACCCTTTCCCTCTCAAATTCGCATTTAGGAACTCGCCGGGGGGATATTTTTATTCGAAAAATGAAATGATGGGGAAAACCGGAAAAGAAAGGGCCAAACTGCAACTGAGCAATAGTGCGTCAGCCAATCAGATTGCCCCGACGGATCTTATCTCTGTGGAAACTTTTAGCGACCTCTCTCTCTCCCCCCTTTTTTTCTCACCCCAGAGAGCCAAACAGTGCTTTTTGCTGTTCAACATGACGATGAGGATAGTGATGCTATATTGCGGGGGAATAGGGTATGTGTGTGTGTGGGAGTATGGGTCCATCATCATCCAGGGCGGGGGTGGGGTGGATACTCTTCCCTCCACCCCCCCACCCTTGTATACATTTGTAGACATGGTTACATTGTGGATAATAGCCCTACTCTTGGAGAGAGAGAGAGAGAGGATCCTTTAATTATAGAAGCACAGGTATCTTGGCAACAATTGTTTCCATTGGCAACAGGCATCATGTTGGCATGGTGTGTCAACTGACACCTTTTTTTTATGAGTTCATCACAAAATTCCGGTAATCGCACCCCCCCCCCCCAAATAAAGAAAGATAACTGATCTGCAGCAAACAGCAGCTACTACGACCATCATCATCATCATCATCATCACCTTTATCAGGCGGTGTTTGCTCCCCAGTATATACGGGTTCTTCCGTTATTGACATGCCACAAAATAAAACAAATAAAAACAATATCCAGCTCGGGGAACCTTTTGTCTTTCTAATATCATCATGACTACGACTGCTGTTGACAAATGATGGTGCGCACACGTTCTTGGTGCTTTTCGTCAAATCCAATACTGCTTAGGTAATCTTGGACAGAGCCATACGAACTCCTGACATATTCCAATAACCCGCGCATATTCTTAAGTGGATTATACACAGTAGTGTGAGCTTTGTTGGATAGTCAACACATAATAAAAAAAAAAACCGAAAACTCACCTGTGGAGGAGCATCCGCAAATTCATCCGACAACCCAACCCGTCTCAGATCCTGAAGCATTTCATTCCTTATCGGTGCCAATCCAGCCTGTGTCTTTGCATAGTCCCTCACAATCACCTCTTCTGGCGCCCCAGCCATGCTCAACAACAAACACGACACCAGACCCGTCCGATCCTTTCCCTGCGTACAATGGACATGGATGGGGTAGTTTTCCGGATTCGTAAATATCAACAGGGTCTGCAGCAGCTCTTCTTGGCAATACGTCACGAGCTTTTGGTACATGTTGCTGATCCCCATCGGGGACAGCACTTCGCGCCCTATCAATGCGGCGGCCTTGTGTCGTTGACAGAACAGTAGAAACATGACGAGGAGGCTAATTGACATGGTATTTCAATTAGAGTGTGCTTCGTTAAGGCAGCAAGCAGCTCGCTGCACAGATTCAGCCCACACACACTTACAATTTTTGACGCAGTGTACATGACATGAAAATCCCATTGCGTTCAAAGTTTTTCCCGGTAAATGCAATCCTGTATTTCTTTCTTGTAAGCACGTTGCGTTCTTCGGTCACTGTAGGTGTCGTATCTCCTCCAGTAGCAGCTGCAGCAGCAGCAGCAGCAGCAGGAAGCAAATGCGTTGGTTTGATCTACATGCATATATTTGTATGTGAGTTGTTGTTTAATTAGCAATGTCTCCTTTTGCTTTTACTCTACCTGTTCAAGAACACTGGTTGGAAAGTTTTTGTCTATAGCCGATCCGTCACTACCTTCTCGTCTGGAAAAAAGAAAAAAATTGGTTGGCTGGGAAAAGGCCTTTGGGGAGGGGGTGGGGTTGTCGGGAGAGGACGATTGTAATGCGGGAATCCATAGTAAAAAAAAAAAAAAAACAAAACTCCGTTTCTCTTACCGTGTTCGTAAATCGACAATGGTTCGAATATTATGTTCTTGGACAAACTTTTCCACTTCTTGTTCATTTAAATTGTCCAATGTTGCCGATCGGAAGATGAGTCCTTCTTTGATATACCTAAACGTTTACTTTAAAAAGTCAGGTCTTGGGTCCTGTTTAGTGCAAACCCACCCGCCCGGGAGCTGGTCTGGTCGGGAAGGTAAAAAAAAAACACCCTCCGCCTTACTACTACTAGTACTAGTACTACCATACCTTTTGCCTTCGGGATTGTCCCCGGAAGACAATCCCAAATCTCGAAAGTTTAATAATCCTCGATGTTGAAGCAATGAGAGTGATGATTTTTCTTTGGTGGGAGCAGTGGTCGTCCTACTTGATTCCGTTTCTGACATTATATATAAGTTTCGAAAGGGAAAAAAAAAATAAATAAGGGTTATGCGAAAAAAAAGCAAGGCGTTCTTTTTTTTTTTTTTTTTTCGGGCCGATCCGCTATGTTATTGTCCGAACACACAGCCCCCACCCCTCCTTTGGCACCATTACGTAATCTTTACATCCCGCACCCCCTCTCCCACCCTTTCTGACACAAAGAACAATGAAAGTAGTGAAAAAAAAAAAGAAGGGGATGCTGGACAAGCCCCGGTGCATAACTTTACACCTTTGCAGTATCACCGTGACCGTTGTGTAAAACACTACGAGACAAAAGGGGGATTGGCCCGTGTACACGCTTGGGAACAGAGTGCAACTTGTCGTGATCGATTTGTTGCTGTTGGATCTAACGACCAGGACGACGTTCACCTGCCTTCCTCTTCATGCCCTGAGAGCAAGAAAGCTCAAGTGTTAAAGCAATGATGTCAAATAAAGTTGATAGACAGGTCTTGTGTGTGTTGTTTGTATATATCAATCAATCAATCAATCAATCAATCAATCGAAAGTCATCATCATCACCAGGCTCTCCAGTCAGTAATGACGCACTGACCCCCACCCCCTCTTTTTTCCCATCTGTAGATTCATCGTCAGCATATGTTTGGGTCATGCGATCAGTATAAAACCTTTTTTTTATTCGAGAGGGTGGTATTTCACAGTCAGTAGTAAATGGTAGAGAATACGTCAAACGCATAACAAATACTACTGTGACCCATGCTTCCTTTGGTCAACAACAAGGTGCAACGGCGGATATAATAGCGTTCGTGCACGTACCACCAGCTTCGATCACCCTATCTTATTCCATTCGTGACCACTCTTCTTGCGTTTGCAGCGGCATATAATGAAGCAAGGAACGGTAACACAGTGAGCTACGAAATGTGTAACAGCGCCTCTTTATTAAATAAATTCTTTTTAAGTAATGACAGTTGGTTTGTCTCTTCCGGTAAAATGTTCAAGACGCGAGATATCCAACGCCACACGGATCAAAGGCTCCAATGCCTTTTGTGTCTCCGTGGCATATTCCGATGGATCGTTGCTGTATTTTTCGACATACAGACGAATCGTAGCACCCTGTGATCCAGTGCCTGACAGCCGTACAACGAAACGGGAACCATCCTTGAACATGACCCGCATGCCTTGATGGCTTGATACACTGCCGTCAATAGGATCCTTGTACTCGAAATCGTCAATCTCGGACACGGTGAATCCATTGAATGTTTGGCCATTGATATTGAGCTCCCGCAAGTGTTGCATCAGCTCGTTTGCTTTTTGCCCATCGACCTCTTCATAGTCGTATCTGGTTATTTTTTGGATCAACACAACACACAGTCAATAGGGGAGGTTCTAAATAAAAAGAGAAGAAGGAGAGTTTCTGACCTGGAAAAAAAGTTGCGGCCGTACATCTTGTAATGGTCTTGTAAGATGTCATAGACACCTGCTCCTGGCTTTGTTTTGTTGACATGCACAACGATACTGAGCCATGCTGCAAAACAAAAAGAGAAAAAGTAAGGTTTTTTTTTTTTTTTTTTGTTGACAAAACGACACATGAAGAAGGAGAAGAAGCATTACCCAGAATGGCCCAGACACCATCTTTTTCACGAACATGATCCGAGCCAGTGCCAAAGGACTCTTCGCCACAAATGGAGCAACGGCCAGCATCCATCAAATTGCCAAAGAACTTCCACCCCGTGGGGACTTCAAAGTGCTCCAGCTGCTGCTTTTGTGCAACGAGATCCAATGCACGTGATGTGGGCATGCTCCGCGCTAGCCCATGCACACCGCCGTTCTTGCGAAAATAAGGAATAGCGTCAAGCGCATAGTGTGCAATGACGGCGACACTATCGCTGGGTGTCACAAACGCATGCTTCCCCAGGACCATGTTGCGGTCGCCGTCACCATCCGATGCTGCGCCAAAATCAATCTGGTCTTTCTCCACCCGTTCGACCAGCTCGTGCGCATACGTGAGGTTCGGGTCTGGATGCTCGCCCCCAAAATCCGCCAAAGGCGTGGAGCGCATCAGACACGACGCCTTGGCCAATCCAAATTCTTTTACAAACAGCCGTTCGCCATAGATGCCCGTGACGCCATGCATGCCATCAAATAAGACCTTGAACGTGTCTTTGTTCTTGTCCAAGAACGAGCGGATGGCACCAAAATCAAAGATCTCTTTCATCAAGTCGACATAGTCATCGATGCTGTCAATGACTTGGATCTCCAATGTGTCGCCCAGGGTCTGCGTGCCAATCGTACCATAGTCGACGCGTGGCATATCGGCAGCATACGTAAGCTGCTGGAGCGATTTCGAAATATCAAAGATTCGGTTGGTGACATTTTCAGGCGCGGGGCCTCCGTTGCGTACATTGTACTTGATACCGAAATCTTTGTCCGGGCCGCCAGGGTTGTGGGACGCGGTCAACAAGATGCCACCCGTAGCCTTGTATTTCCGGATCAAGTGAGACCCGGCCGGGGTCGAGACAAGACCGTGCTGTGGTATGATCAGCTTCTTGATGCCCGCGGCTACGCTGAATTGGATGATGATCTGCATCACCTCGTCAAGGTAGTACCGACCATCGCCGCCTACCACCAGTGTGGCGCCCTCACTGCCGCCTTCAATGACGTGCATGATTGATTGGATAAAGTTCTCGGTGTAGTTCCTTTGCTGAAACACCTTGACGCGTTTGCGTAGACCGGAAGTGCCTGGCTTCTGGTCGTTGTAGGGTTGTGTTGGCACAGTTGTTACTTTAACCATGATTATTGGTGGATGGATCTCTCTGATCAAGAACAAGTAGTGTTGTGTGTGTGTGTGAGGAGAGAAGAGGGAGAGAGAGAGAGAAAGAGCTCTTCTTTCCTGCTTGATTACCGAATAAGATTCTTCCTTTCTGAAACAGTAAAAGTGAGCATCGGTAAAAACAAAGTGATTGAACAACAATACATCATGCTGATGTGCTGACGGAATAATAATTGAGTGGTTACCCCGCGCATCGGGAACGATAACAAGAAGCCCAAGTAATCTTTACAAAAGATCTTTAAGAAATACACACACACAGAGCGAGCGAGGGAGGGAAAGCTGCACATGCACAACACACACGGAGGAAGATACGCTATCTCATCACACCACGAGACCTTGCTTTCGTTCTTTATCACGCATAAATCACGGAAAATTTGGGGAAGGCCCGACGATAAGAAACAATCGTTTCTTGTTTTCTTCTTTGCTTTTCCTCTTCTCTCTATCCCAATACAACACACACACACCCACTGGGCTCACAAAACAGCACAGCACCCTTTCTTATTCTTTTTTTCACCCTATCTTGATTATTATCCTACTACTACTATCCCCCCTACTCTTTGACAACAACAACAACAGATGGAACCCACTGAAAATGTTTCATGGGCCCAAGCCATTCCAGCAGCGCAAGGTCTATACGACCCGACCTACGAAAAGGACTCGTGCGGTGTGGGCTTTACAGTGCACATCAAAGGAGGCCGGTCCCACAAGATTCTAAGCGACGCGTCTGACCTCCTGTGCAACATGACGCATCGTGGTGCAAGTGGCGCCGATATCCGGGATGGCGATGGCAGTGGTGTGATGACAGGCATGCCCGACAGCTTTTTCCGCATCGAAGTCAAGCGCGAGCTATCGATCGACTTGCCACCCGAGGGCCACTATGCGGTCGGCAACATTTTCATGAAACAGGACACCATGCAAGAGAGCAAGCGAGTGTTTGAGCAGCTGGCTGATGCTTTGGGTTTGCAAGTCCTTGGCTGGCGCACAGTGCCTCGAGACACCTCCATCTTGGGTCCGGCCGCCCGCTCCAAAGAGCCTGCGATCGAGCAGCCCTTTGTCTCGTTTCGTGAAAAGATGGATTCTAAACAGTTTGAGCGTCAACTCTATCTGTTGCGTAAACATGCCACGCATACAATCACAATGAAGAAATGGTTTTATGTCTGTTCGCTGTCGACGAAAAACATTGTTTACAAGGGCCAGCTTACGCCGCGTCAGGTAGCCCTTTTGAGTTCATACAACACACAAGATTGTTTTCTCCTTCACTGACTTGCCTTTTTTTCATTCTTCTGTGCTTTAGGTCTATGCCTACTTTTATGATCTTGTCAATGTCAAATATACCACCCATTTTGCACTTGTCCACTCAAGGTAACGCTACGTGTATATATATATATATATATATATATATGTGTGTGTGTGTGTGTGTGTTTGTACACTTCTCATAACACTGGCTTCTGTCTGTTTGCAAAAGATTTTCGACAAACACATTTCCATCGTGGGATCGATCACAGCCTATGCGTTGGTGTGCACACAACGGTAAATTCTCGCTTTCATCACTTTTTGTAAAGAGAGAGGGGTTGTTACTGACACAACTTTTTTCCAAATAGGCGAAATCAACACATTGCGTGGAAACAAAAACTGGATGCGCTCGCGGGAAGGTATGATGACTTCAGACACATTTGGAGACCAGCTCGAGTTGTTGTACCCGATCATTGAAGAAGGTGGATCCGACTCTGCCGCGTTTGACAATGTTCTCGAACTCCTCGTTGTCAACGGCGTCTTGACACTTCCCGAAGCCGTCATGGTCATGATCCCCGAGGCATGGCAAAACAATCCCTTGATGGAACCAGAGAAAAAGGCATTCTATCAGTGGGCTGCATCCATCATGGAACCCTGGGATGGTCCTGCACTATTCACGTTTGCAGATGGTCGCTATTGTGGCGCTTCCCTGGACCGTAATGGGCTACGTCCTTGTCGATTCTATTTGACCTCCGAAGATATCATGATCTGTGCTTCTGAGGTCGGCACATTGCGTGTGGATCCTGAACTCGTGGTCAAAAAGGGTCGCTTGCAACCTGGAAAAATGCTGTTGGTTGATACGGTCGAAGGAAGGATTGTGGTAAGGTGTTACTTATTCCTGCTATCATGGCTGTGTATATAAATATCTATATATATGACACCCAACTACTTGTCTATGTCAGTCTCTCACATAATTATTGCTTCCTCTCTCTTTCTGAATGTATAGGATGACAAAGAGCTGAAGCTAACAACGGCGGCCAAGGCGAAATTCACAGAATGGATTCAACAACGTATCAGCATGCAAGATCTTGTGAAAGGCTACAAGGATGAAACCAATGTTGAGTTGGATGATAACACCATTCACACCGATCCTCGCTTGAAAGCCTTTGGATACACGCTCGAACAACTCAACCTGCTGCTTATGCCAATGGCATCCGACGGCAAAGAGGCACTTGGATCCATGGGCAATGATACAACGCTCGCTTGTCTTGCCAAGCAGCCGCGTCTCATATACGAATACTTTCGACAGCTATTTGCTCAAGTGACTAACCCGCCTATTGGTACGTTTATTTAAAGACTCGTAAGTTTGATAATATACTTTGAAATCTAAAACGAGGCAATCTTTACATCCACGCCATAGATCCGATCCGCGAGGAAATTGTAATGTCATTGGAATGCTATGTTGGACCGGAGGGCAATTTGCTAGAGATTGAGCCGTCACAATGCAAACGGTTGACTCTGCCGTCACCCATTTTATCCATGCAAGAGTTTGCGGCTATCAAGGGAATGGAGAAACACTATGCGGACTGGCAAGTAGCGACGATCGACATTACTTTTGCACGCACAGAAGGTGTGGACGGGTACTTGACAGCGTTGGAACGTGTATGTAACGAAGCGACCGAAGCGATCGACCAGCACAAAAAAGTGATTATTTTGTCCGACCGTGCCATGGGAGCTGACCGCGTCGCCATCTCTTCCTTGATTGCCTTGGGCGGTGTGCACCATCACCTTGTACGCAACAAGTTGCGTAGCCGAATCGCATTGATGGTCGAATCGGGTGAGGCACGCGAGGTACATCACTTTTGTGTCCTGCTTGGATATGGTGCGGATGCCATATGTCCTTATCTTGCCTTTGAAGCCATGCTCAAACTCCACCGAGAACGGGCTGTCCGAGACGATCTTACACCGGAGAAAATTATTTACAATTATCGCAAGGCCGCCGACAACGGCATCCTCAAGGTCATGTCCAAGATGGGTATCTCGACCTTGGCATCCTACAAAGGCGCACAGATTTTCGAAGCCCTCGGTATCGACCACACTGTCATTTCCCGATGTTTTGCCGGCACTGCCTCACGTATCAAGGGCATCACTTTTGACACGTTTGCATTGGACGCATTGACGTTGCATGAAGCCGGATATCCACTCCGCAATCGTGTGCAACCTTTGGCATTGCCCGAATCGGGTGAATACCATTGGCGTGACGGTGGCGAGCCGCATATTGCTGATCCTGTCGGTATGGCAAACTTGCAAGATGCTGTCCGGAAAGATAACCAGGCCTCGTATGAGGCGTATGCTCGGAATGCGTATGAAGCTATCCGCCAATGCACGTTGCGTGGCATGCTGGAATTTGATGAAGAGAAATTCAAGCCTATATCGCTGGATCAAGTCGAGCCATGGACAAATATCGTCAAACGGTTTGTTACTGGTGCCATGTCTTATGGCTCCATCTCCATGGAAGCCCATGCGTCGCTCGCTGTTGCGATGAACAAACTCGGTGGCAAGTCAAACACCGGTGAAGGTGGTGAAAAGCCAGAACGATCGATACCAAGACCCAACGGTGACAATCTTCGGTCAGCCATCAAACAGGTGGCATCCGGCCGTTTCGGTGTCACCAGCTACTATCTGTCGGATTCTGACGAGTTGCAGATCAAGATGGCCCAGGGCGCAAAGCCTGGTGAAGGTGGTGAGTTGGCAGGTACAAAAGTATCTGAAGAAATTGCCAGTACTCGTAAAACAACACCGGTAAAGTGTTTGCTCATATGAAAAGGGAAGAGGGAGAAATTTTTTTTTCTCTCAAGCAACTAACAAGTTCTGTTATTTGATAAGGGTATTGGCTTGATCAGTCCTCCGCCTCATCACGATATTTATTCGATCGAGGATTTGAAACAGCTTATTTATGATCTCAAGAGCTCTAGCCCACGCGCACGCGTATCCGTCAAACTGGTCTCTGAAGTCGGCGTCGGCATCGTTGCTGCAGGTGTAGCCAAGGCCAAGGCAGACCATATCCTGATTTCCGGTCATGATGGTGGTACAGGCGCTTCACGATGGACGGGTATCAAATACGCCGGCTTGCCTTGGGAGCTGGGGTTGGCTGAAACACATCAAACGCTTGTTCTTAACGATTTGCGGGGTCGCGTCGTTGTTCAAACCGATGGTCAGATCAAAACAGGTCGTGATGTTGCCATTGCCTGCTTGTTGGGTGCTGAAGAATGGGGATTTGCCACCACACCTTTAATTGCTCTTGGATGCATCATGATGCGTAAATGTCACTTGGTAATGACCTTGTCTCTCTCTCTCTCTCTTTTTTCTATATAAAAAAAACCTTGTGTATATTATTTACTAAAGTAAGAATTTTAGAACACTTGCCCAGTCGGTATTGCCACCCAAGATCCCGAATTGCGAAAAAAGTTCGAAGGTCATCCAGAGCATGTCATCAACTTTTTTCACTACGTTGCTGAAGAACTACGTGGTCTTATGGCCAAACTCGGTTTTCGGACGATCAACGAGATGGTAGGACATACGGAAGTTCTTAAAACCAACGACAGTTTGCGGACGTACAAGACTGCCAACATTGATTTGTCACCTATCCTGACACCTGCACACACACTGCGACCTGGCGTGGCCACTTTTTGCGTCCGCAAGCAGCAACACAATCTATACACGCGTCTCGACAATTATCTTGTAGATGAGAGCGAACCAGCGCTCGAGCGCAAAGAAAAGGTGCATATTGATTCCGACATTGTCAATACGGATCGTGCTGTTGGTGCCACGCTTTCTTATCATGTCTCGAAACGGTTTGGTGAAAATGGATTGCCTGGAGATACGATCCATGTCAAGTTTACCGGATCTGCCGGTCAGTCGTTTGGTGCGTTCTTGGCACCGGGGATCTTTTTTGAATTGGAAGGCGATAGCAATGATTACGTTTGCAAGGGTCTATCCGGTGGTACTGTTGCTATTTATCCTCCTCGTGCAAGCACGTTCAATGCCAGCGAGAACATTATTGTTGGCAATGTTTGTTTGTACGGCGCGACAGGCGGTCGAGCATTCTTTTCCGGTGTTGCTGCCGAACGATTCTGTGTACGTAACTCGGGTGCCAGTGCGGTTGTGGAAGGCGTTGGTGACCACGGTTGTGAATACATGACAGGCGGTCGTGTAGTGATCCTTGGCGACGCAGGCAGAAACTTTGCAGCCGGCATGTCTGGCGGTATTGCTTATGTATTGGACATGGAAAGCGCATTGAAAGAAAAAGTCAATATGGAAATGGTGGAGCTCGAGACCATCGACACGCAGGAAGAGATCGACGAGGTGCGACAGCTCATTGAAGACCATCAACACTACACAGGATCGCAAAAGGCTGCCGAGGTATTACAAAATTTTGATACCTACTTGTCCAAGTTTGTCAAAGTCATGCCGATAGAGTACCGTCATCTGCTGGAAAAACAAAAGCAAGCCTCATCGACAACAACAACAACGATTCAGCAAGACATGGTCACAAAGAAGAATGAGCCTACTATTGATGATGTTGAGGATAGTTTGTTGGATGAAAAGGCGATTATGGAACGACGCACGAAATTGGACAAGATGCGTGGTTTCATGAAGTATAAACGTCGTGTTGACCCTTATCGAGATGCCAAGGCACGAACCGATGATTGGAAAGAAATCAACCACCGATTAACCCGTCCTCAGTTACATGAACAAGCGGCTCGGTGCATGGATTGTGGTGTACCGTTCTGTCAGTCGGATACAGGCTGTCCTATTGGTAATATCATCCCCAAATGGAACGAGCTCATTTACAAGGATCACTGGAAAGACGCTCTTGACCGTCTTGTCATGACCAACAACTTTCCTGAATTTACTGGTCGTGTCTGGTAAGTAGCCATGTTTTTCCTTGCTCTAGAAAAAGGAGTGATATTTTTCTGACCCGGATTAACCAACCTCCTGTACCTTTTGCAGTCCTGCGCCATGTGAAAACAGCTGTGTTCTTTCTATCAATGAGCCCGCAGTTGCAATCAAGAGCATTGAATGCGCGATCATTGATCATGGCTTTAAAGAAGGGTGGATTGTTCCTCAACCGCCTGCAAATCGAACAGGCAAGAAAATCGGCATTATTGGATCTGGTCCAGCTGGTCTTGCTGCTGCGGATCAATTGAACAAGGCTGGACACTCGGTTACTGTCTATGACCGCAACGATCGCATGGGCGGTCTTTTGATGTACGGCATTCCGAACATGAAGCTCGACAAGAACGTCGTACAGCGCCGTATAGATCTGCTTGCTGCAGAGGGTGTTACATTTGTACCTAATGCACACATTGGCGTTGATATGGATGCAAACGGCTTGCGCGACGAGAACGATGCTCTTGTTATTGCTACGGGTGCTACGTGGCCACGTGACCTGAAGATCCCTGGACGCGATGCGAATGGAGTTCATTTCGCAATGGAGTTCTTGCAAGCCAACACCAAGTCACTATTGGACTCAAACCTCGAGGACGGACACTACCTCTCTGCCAAAGATAAACATGTTGTTGTGATTGGCGGTGGCGATACCGGTAACGACTGTATTGGCACATCTGTCCGTCATGGCTGCAAATCGGTGATCAACTTTGAGCTTTTGCCACAACCGCCCAACACGCGCGGCAGCGATAATCCGTGGCCCCAATTTGCTCGGATCTTTAGAGTTGAATATGGCCATTCTGAAGTGCAAGCCCATTTCGGCAGAGATCCACGGGAATACTGTGTCTTATCCAAGGAGTTTACTAAAAATGCTGACGGCAATGTGACTGGAATTAATACGGTTCGTGTGGAATGGACAAAGGATGGCACCACAGGTCGCTGGTCAATGAAAGAGGTCGAAGGATCGGAACAGTTCTTTGAGGCGGATCTTGTCTTATTGTCGATGGGATTCTTGGGCCCTGAAGAATCTTTGGTCAATCAATTGTCGCTCAAGCAGGATGCTCGCACTAACATTGAAACACCCAAGGGCAAATATAGCACCACCGTGCCAGGCGTGTTTGCTGCTGGCGACTGTCGGCGTGGACAATCGCTCATTGTCTGGGGTATCAATGAAGGAAGACAATGTGCGCGTGAGGTTGACTTGTGGCTAGAAGGAAAAACGTATCTTCCAGTCGCCGGTGGTATCAATCGTCGTGCCATTGTTGACAATCGCACCGCTGTGGATGTGCGTGCTTAAATTGGCAAGAACTTCTTCTAAGGATTACATACATGTATCTCTCTCTTCCTTTCCATTTATTATACACTGTACAAAAATAAGCCTATGTATATAAATCAAATGATAGCCCTCAGTTAATCAGCGTAAAAATGTCCTCAAGTACGAGATGTTTTTATATAATTTGACAGTCGTTTATCTACAACACTAATTTGATGATAGTGAACTGCTTCTGTAGTAATTTGCAGCTGGTAAAGTCGTCAATTGTCGGTCGTCATTGTTAGAATAAGGTCTTAGGCAGCAACAACAGCAGCAGCAGTAACTAATATTACCACAAGTCGTCATCTGTCATTGCTTTTTCTTGTCGTCCCGAACCTAAGGTCCACTCTTAAAAAAACCAGTATAGTATCGTGTTGAGAAAAAACAGTGCACCGAGCGACTTTAGCAGAAAGAACCCGTTCTTTTTATACAGTTGCGAAGGGATATACTGTGGACCGGGTATCTAAAAAAAAAAGACAAACCACGATTGGGACGAATGAGTTTTATTACTCTTTTGCTACGAATGAGCTCTCATTTTATTACCAGCTGCATAAGTTCTGATCGCGCTCCATTCCAGTGATTGGGGTATACAAACTTCATTGACTCAATACTCGTAGAACTCTATAGACGAAGTAAAAGGTTTTATACACGTTTAAAGATTCGCCCCAGCCGTTTTTTTCTTATTGTTGCCTTGTTTATATTTACCAATGGAGAAGTCATGGCGAGAAGTTGAGGGGAAACAAAATACAAGAGCTCACTCTTTTAGCGGAGACAGCTGGAGCACAGGACCGGTCTTGAACCGCTGAGAGGGAGGGTGTGGGTGGAATGCGGGTGATCGGGGAGAAGGTGGGGGTAATAAGCGGTTGCAGGCTTGATGGACCGAAACTCGCCGATAAGGCATAGATGACTGGTTCCCAACGCGTGCTTATCCTTTTTCGCTTGCACCTTGTTCTATGCTACTTGTAAACCTTTTATTCCGGCCCGCCACAAACCAAAGAAAAATGTACAGTAAACCCCCGTTAAATACACCCCCTATAATTGCAACCCTCATCAATATCAACGTTTTCAGAAAAAAGCTTTTCAAAACATAGTGAATTTGCAACTTTTCCGCTTTAATGAAACTTCACCACATCGGAAGGGTGTTGATATTAAAAATTTAATCAGCTTTGTCCTTTATTATATGTTAATTTCTATTGGAAGAAGAGAAAAATCGCGTCAAGCGGGATTGTTGGCTGTATAATTCTTGTACAAGCTTGGTACGGAGGGTTGTAAGTGCTGTAAGTGCAGCAACAATGTCATTATCCAAACTATCTTCGGCATCAAAAATATGAAAAAGGTTAAGCATGGCCGTTGCCTTTTCTCTTGCAGACAAGTTAACAATGTTGGTGCTTGATTGTTGGCGGATTCCGTGGCTGTAGACTCTTCGTTGATAGATATTTGTTGCATGTCCTCTGTAATTAATTCTATAATTTCATCGTCACTGTAATTGCCATGGATTATCTGGCGTTCATGGTCAGGATCAACTTCAGATGTTGGACATTTGTCGATGCTGATATTTGCGATGGACGCAATTTGTTCGATTTGTTGTTGTAAATGTTGCTGCATGAAAAGGTCTTGATGCGTAATGGCATTGACTGCTTCAGGTGATGCGTCGTCCTCTTGCGCCGTCATTCGATGAATACTAGCATTTCAGCAATTGACAATTGTTTCTCGCTTGATATTGTCCACCTCATGGCTTGCAATTGGCTGACATCGAACAATTTTGTTCAACCAGACCAACGACTTCTGGACGACCTATTTGTGTCATACTTATTTGACAGTAGGCCTTGTCAAATTGCATTCGTTTATAATGAGCTTTGAAAGCTCGGATGATCCCACCATCGAGCCGCTGTAGCTTTGCAGTAGTGTTTGGCAGCAAGAAAAAATAATTCGACATTCGTGAGCACAGCATCAATAGCATGGCCGCTAAAGTTGTCAAGAACAAGTAAGACACGTCGATTTTGGTAACGCATGGCTTTATCGAAACGCGTGATATAGTGCTCGAAAATGTTTCGCTTCATCGATGCCTTTTGATTATAAAAGTAAAACCGAAACCGAGCTCGTACGCTTCTTTTCACTTGCCGGTCGAGTCCACAAAGCATGTAGGTTTCTTGTGTTTGCCAATTATCATCGGTTCCCATTTTTCTGAGCCGTCTGCATTGCACAAAAGAGCAACCGTGAGCCGTTTTTTGTTTTCCTTGAATCTAGAGAACCCTTTTTGGGCGATGGTAGTCCAAGGCTGGGCAGTGAAGAACAATGCTGTTTCATCAATATTCTATATATCACGTCGATCATATTGAGAAAGTTTGTCGCGTATTTTGTCCCTGTTTTCGAGAATGGCATTCACGTCAACAGATTCGTCTTCACCATGAAGTGTATGTTTATGTAGCCCATGACGTCGAGCAAAATGGTGCATCCACCCGTTCGACCCTTTGAAATCCTTGCCCAAGCGTTCTGCAAAGTTAACCGCCTTAGTATGAACCATGCTCCAAGTGACCAGGATATGATTGTTTTCGGCGACGTTTAACCACAGCATTACAGTATCCTCGACTTCCTATATACGTTGTAGCCATGTGTTTTGAGCTCGTTAATATTATACTGTTTTAATTGATTATTGCATTTATAATTATATCGAAACATATGGGAAATCTGCCCTTTTGAAGCCTGCTTCTGGTTTCGAGATGAATTACACCTTCTTCCTCTTCCTTTTCCATGTATGCAATAAGCCTTGAAATAGTTGACTTGTCCGGAGAGTTTTCAAGTTTGAACCTTGTAGTTGCCTAGGAAATTAACATTGAATAGGTAAACTTTTTCACTTTGTTTTTTTCTTTGTAATGCTTGAACAGCTCCTGACATTGATAATTGGTGAATGATACATTCTTTCTATGATGCTCTTGACGTGTTTTGGCCATTATAATAATGCAAAAGAAGAGCACGATCAAGAAACTGAAGGAAGTGATGATAAGTTCCTTTTTTTTCGAGGTAAAACTTTTCAGCGAATGGTCAGGGACCACAGCCTAAACATTGATCCATTTCGACAAATGCAACCCTCACTAATTATAACCTTTATTAGAAAAATCTTCAGTTGTATTTAACGGGGGTTTACTGTATGAAATTTAATGTAAATGGAAAGACTATCCTGAAAGTGATAATAGTTGGCTTACCATAGAAAAATTCAATCAAAAAACTTTACTTTCTAAATATTTACATGAATATAATCTTGGTTTATTATAAATGACTATATAATAGCTATAATTATATATAAGTAGTTGCTATACTATTTAATTAAAATGTAATTTCTATAAAACTTAGGAGAAAATTTGACAATAAGACCTTAATGATAAAAAGTTTTTTTTTCTTTCTAGCAATAAGAAAAATTACTATATATAGAGTAAACCTAAAGATTCTATAAACAATTTACAATTGTAAATTAATTATAAATACCTTTAATTTTTAAAAAAAACTAATTTCTTTTCTTTTTTTAAAAAATCTCATCTTAATATTTGTTTAAAATTCCTGTCTGAAACAGGAATTTATTTTGATCAGATGATCAAAATTTAACTACCATATATTTTTAATTAAAAAAATTAATTTCATGATTTATTATAAACACTTAAAAATTATATTACTTATAATTTTTTATAAAACCTCAAAGTCCCACTGCATCCAGCGAGGTCCCCAGGAATTGAAACCCAACGGGACTTGGTCAATTTTTAAGCCAGTTATCTTGCTCAAAGGGAATAAATAAGTGATTTATATTCACTCCAAGTCCCCCAGCGTAAAGAAAGCAGTCCATACTGCATTACAATGAGCGGAAGCTAATTTTGTTAAAGGGGTTGCTCTTGAAAACTACCTTCACCATTTCGATTACTGAATCAATTTGTACATCTTTCTACGTGATGACCGCGAAAATCGTAATAAAAATGGTACACTAACTTAATGTTAGAATTATACACGATCCTTAAAACATATATAAGTACAATAGAGAGCAAACAGTTAAACGCCAGTGTTTCTTGCATGTTTTTCTTATTGTAATAAACCTAGACAACAGATAAGCTACCATAGATACTCACTAGACGATCAACATGATTGTAGAGAGAAAAACAATCTGGTAAAGTAAAAGGCGATCAATATCTTATCGATATGAGATTCTCATTTGAGGACAGCACCATGGTTCATGACACCATAGAAGAAGTGCGTGATAATCAAGTGCAACAATAACAGTCTGTATCTACTATGCCAGAGGACAGTTTGGTGCTAATCTCTTTGACCACGGGTGTTTTCGGTTTCTTAGAATTAGAACGCAAAAGAACACTGGCCACTCTATTATCTAGAGCATCGACGAGTTGCGCAGTTGTTTCACGTCGTCCTTATATAACATCATTGCAATAAACAGTCTGGTCTTAGACAACATAAAATGCAGCACGCACCATTGTCCATACATAAGAATAAGGTAAGCTATAGTACTCTTGTGATATCTGATGTATGATAGCTTTTAAATTCGAAAATAAATGCCTGCAGTCGGTGAAACCCGTACTTATGCTACTTTTATCGATTAGTTAGTAATGACAATAATCATGCTTGGAAATCTGTAATGGCTGAATCGTTAATGTTATTGAATAAAAGAAAGTCGAAGCTGGTAGAAAAAAGAGGCGACTATGACTAATGAAGAGCAAAAGCAGAAATTGAAGGTGAAAAGAAATCTATAATATGTAAAAGAGGTGAGGGTGAGGGAAAAGTTCAAAAGATATGATGCAAACGCATGTGAAATAACGTTAATAAATGTAATGTGTATGTGTGCGTTGTATAAGTGAGCTGGGATAGTAAAAGAAGAGATAGAGAGAGAGAGCGAGAGAGACAGAATGACAAAGAGACACAACAGAGAATTAGCAGAACAGCAGAGGCAGAGTGGTAACGAAGAGACATATAGATGATGGAGAGAGAGAGGTAGAGAGCAAAAGCGAAGAGAGAGAGAGAGCGAGAGAAGCGGAAAATATAAAGACGTGTGAGTGGGAGCATGTGAAAGCTAGTTATTGAAGAAAAGATTTGGGTTTTCAGCAATCCAATGCAAGGTTCTTTTTTGTCTGCTTCTTTTCGCTTCTAGGATTGTGACAGCTGCCTCGTTGGTCAGTCTGTGTTGAGTGGCATAGTCTCTGATGTTATCGATAATTATACGTCTTCGGTTATAAAATCGGCGTTCTGACTCTGCTCGCCGCCACGCAACGCCGTGCTCGCGCTCCAATTCATCAACTGCAGGTCCACCAGCCAAGCCATGGTACCATTCGCGCCAAAGCATATCAAGCGTTACAGTATGGCGTGACATTCTGTACTCTGGTGTAGGCAATGGATGATCTGATGATGCTGATGGTGATGCAGATGTGTGCGTCGCGAGTGCGATCCTTTGCACAGGTGGTGGTGGCGGGAAAAAGGGAAGAGAGATGGTTGCTGTATCCTGCAGCGGTTGTTGTTGTTGTTGAAGTTGTTGCTCTACTAGCTGCTGCTGCTGCTCTGGTTGCTGCTCTAGTTGCTGCTGTTGAGGCTGTTGCTGTGATGGCTGCTGCTGCGGTTGCCGATGTTGTGGTTGCCGTTGTTGTTGCTGAGATGCGTTGCCAAGGTTTAGCGTCAAAGTCAAAGGCACCTGTCCAGACGTGTAGCTTGTTAGCTGCTGCGCAAATGTAGCAAGGCTGTTGATATGCGGAACAAGCGCTTGCAAAGGTGTGATGGCAGACAGCAGTGACTGGAGGACTTGCATGTGAGCCTCATGTTGCGCTTGTTGGTGTCAAGCTTGTGCCTCAAAACGCGATGCGAACTGATGGTTGAGATCAGAGAGTTGATGTGCGATCTCGGGAACTGTCCTTCATAGTCGCATCTGCTCCGGCTCTTCTGTCTCTTGTACAGCCGCCTCAATAGAACTAACAAATAGGCGTTAAAAGGATAAGAACACACTATATATGATTCTCAATATAGTTACCTTTCGAACAGCTGATACAACTCGCTTTGGAACAAAGGATGGTTCCAAAGGTAATGCTGAGGATACTGTTTCTTAAGAAGAACGGAATCCTGCAGAAAGACAACACGCAGCTCATCCAACAGCTTCAAAAGCATGTCGGCGGCGCAAGATACTTCTTCAACTCTGCCTTCATCTAACCTTTGACGCCAGTAATCGACAAACTTGAAGATTTGCTTGCGCAGTTCTTCCGGTGGTTCAACATTGGCGCAAGGAAGGTAAAAAAAGCCACGTTCCTTTTGAAAACCTGCAAGAGTTCGCAGGAGTTCGTGGGGGAGGTTGGTGAGGTAGGCGGTCGTCAAAGAGCTGGTGTTCCAACGGCCTGCACGACGAATTGCGCCCTCGCTCGAGCCACCAATCTCTGCCATCCGAGCAGCGGCGCCACGCATAGCATGTGTCTTGGCTTTCGAATGAAGCGAGGCTCCCTCGAAAGCCTTGGTGATTGCTTTGAGGTGCTGGCTGTATGACATCTCCTTTTCAGGAGCTGTCGGCGACGCCTTGATCACTTTGTGTAGGAACCAGTCCACGTTCTTATTGATACCCGGAAATTGTTCCCCGGTTATCTCGTAGCGACTGAACAAATAGCAAGCGAGCATCATTTGAGGACAGATGTTGACGTTTTTGTTGCGCATACAGCCAGCAACCTCCACGCGCCCAAACTTGTTGGTCTTGCCTTGCTTTAAAACCATTACGAGGGCATGGCAAGGACTTGAACCTTCATCCTCTAGATGTAATGTTTGCAAATCTGCAAACTCCATCTTTCGGATGCTCTCGCCACGAAGCAAACCGTAGTACTGCAAAAGGAACGCGGTGCCGTTGCGGAGGCCGTTTTCAGTTCCCTTTGCCCAGAACTGCTCGACGATCTTTTCCATCTCTGTATGAGTTGTGTATCCGTCTGCTGCAGTGAAGGCACCCTTTAAATGAAAAACGGATCTATTAAGTTACTGTGCTATAAAATCAATGGCTTCTTTAACTTACTCTATCATCGAAATTGGCGCGAGCAATCTTCTGATCCTCTCTGCGCAACCAGTCGAGTAACGCTTTGACACGTTTTCCGCGAGGGCTCGGGCGGAAAGTGTTGTCGACTAAGCATTGTTCGGCCCATAGGTCGACAATTGCAGCAGCATATGCTTCGACGGTCGTGTATCGCACCCTCTTTCCAGAGACGCCTGCAGCAAGTTGAGCATACGCTGCGAATTCTGGATGAATGAGCGGCTCAGTAGTGGAGGAGGAAGAGGAGGAGGAGGAGGAGGAAGCGGCAGCAGTAGTGCTATTGGTGGTTGTGGTCGTGGTCGTGGTAGTACTACTAGTGTTGATGGTGGTGCCGATGGTAGAAGCGACCGTTGATTCTTCTCTGGCCTCGTCCATAGCATCCATCATGTCCATCACTTCGTAAGCTGTATCGACATTGGGCAGTGTGTTGAGCTCCGTAATGTCGTCGGACAAGCTATTTGCGGCAACAAGTGCGGGTGAAGGTCCCACTTCCTGCTCATGACCATCCTCCGGTGCAGCTCTTTTCTTTCCTCGCTTTCGGTGAGCTCGGAAAGCAACCTTATAGAAAGTTATGATTAATGAAATTGTGTTCATTTATCTATACGTGTTTATCGTGAACAAGAGAACCAACCTCTTCTTTCAAAAAAAGGTGAAGTTTTCCATCGTCAGGGATGGGACTCACACCCATCTTGGTACACCACCCTTTGAACTCTTTTTGACGGTTCGAGTACTGGTTAATGGTGTTTGCAGGGCGGCTTTCACGAGCCAACCTAAACGTCTCGAGGGCAGCGCGATCTCGGGCCTCTTTATAAGCCGTACCTCCATCGTTTTCGACAGTCGCTGCAGCAGGTTCAGCATCGTTCTGCAGAGACAACTCGGTCAGAGCGAAATCTCTGTTTCTGTTTCGACTTTGGGCAGGAGTGCCATTAAGCTGTCTTCGTCCGCTTCCAGAACCACCCATAATTACGGAGATATGATATGAAGAGTGAAGTGTGTTGAGTCAAGGAAAGCTGAGTGTGTGATAAACGTGGGTAGATAATAGGAGAAAAGAGGTTATATAAAAGACAATATGAAAATACAGTGAGAGTCGATTGTGAGATGTTTTTCCAATGAATTCACAACCCTTTATATACTGTTGAAGATGCGGTCAAGACTTCCATTTGGATGAACTGATGATTGGATCGCAGACATGCCGGATTTCGGATGTTTTAAAGATGAAGAAGGATAGGAAGGTTGAGTTTGGCGGCCATGATAAAGGATGTTGCCTTCCGATTGTAAAGAGTCATCTTTGCCTTAATCAGTGTTACTTGTTTGGTGCAGTCTCGCCTTTGTCTGTGCTGGAATTGATATCTGCTCTTTGACAGGTACAATTCGCTCAACTCAGATAAACTAGATTGAAACGAAGTAATGACTCAATTGTGATCCATGTTTGAGAGATTATCGATATTAGATTGAAACGAAGTACTGACAATGGTTGGTCCTGAGTTATTCTTAAATGTGATCCATCATGTTTGAGAGATTATCGACATGGTGCTGATTATCTAATATCTGACTCATCTGTGTGTGTGGTGTTCTCTCTACTGCATTCTAATGGTTACGAAGACGGCGGAGTGGGTTGAGTTGTCCGGATCAATCTCAAAGTACCACAGGGTGCCTGAACCTCGCGTTCCTGCAAATATCACTGCATAAAAATAGGCAGTCTGGTATTCGGGTTTTGAAAAATATTTTTCCCAAGTCCCCGATATAGTGGGGACTCAAGTCTGGGACGCACTGCTCAGCCCATAAAATAATCTCTTTTTATATGGTATTGCAATCAACCCAAAAGTCGTCAATTGCAATTTTAGAGTGTTCAGATATCAGTCAAGGTAAACTTATAAAAGTATTCACACTATCATTTTCTACTTACTAAAAATAATTCAATCGTCAAACTTTCAAAACACTTCAGATAATCGCAAACCGGGTACTCCAAGCAAAAGTATGTATCCATAGTCATTTTACTCTTTTACAATCTCTAATTTTTTACATCTACATAGTCTTTAAAAGACGTCCAGCTCCTACCATCTCATCTACACCACTTTCCGCCCAGGCATCTCATCGCTAATCAGCTCTGCCTTCATCAACATCGTCATGTACCCACCGTCTACACTAAAAAATTATCGATGCAAACATACATGATAGCGGCAGTAACTATAACCCTAGTCGTTCAGCACATTCCTCAACATCTAGTGGTTCAGAAAGTGAATCTAGCAACAACAGCGGTACTGAAAGCGACAGTACAGAGCCGGGTACATCGCAACCTACACAGCATTCAGGTGTTCTTTGTGGAATTGAAGAGTGTAATTTATATTTTTCTTCAAAATCTGATCGTAAGCGACACATTCGCAAAACACACCAGAAAAAAGTAAATATCAAGTATCCCAACAATAACGGTATGTATCCTTCCTATGATGTTTACCTTTTATATTACATTGAAATATTGATGACTTTATAGGAAACGTAACTGCACTTCTTGTCGATGCTAAGCGATATGTCCAATGCCATTGTGGGTTCAAAACTACCCACTTTCAAGTAATGCAGCGCCACTGTCAAAACTGTGATTTGCCAGTAGCTGCACCAACTGAGCAACCAACTGTCACTGTACCTGCACCAGATGTTTCATTATTAAGCAACCATGAAATCATTGCCAATGCTTTTACTCGTCTGGAACCTGCCTTTGGCCAAACGTCAAACATTGATACCGACTGTAAGCTGATCCCATGGTTTTTTGTTCACACAAAGTGGTATGACATTGTCGAACAGTGGAAAACAGGTACTTTTTTTTTACTTTGATAGCTATTCTACATTTATAGCATTGTCAACTTGCTCACTATTCTCTTTATAGCATACAACCAACACCAACAACAACATCCTAATCGCACATCAAGAAACATCCCTGTCACTATCTACGATTTAACAAAGAAAATCCATGCAGAGGAAAATGTACTAAAAGTTGTAGCAAAAGTTAATAAGTAGCTTTTTGTCCGCCTGCACAACTCTATTCACGAAAAAGACTATACCCTTCGTCGTTATCTTAAACAGAAAAAGTAAGTGTCGAAACTATCTACTATGTTTCAGTCATCCACTCTAACTTATTTGCTTTTCTTTAGGCTCTCCGAACCACTCCCTGATCACGGATTCAATCAACTTGAGCGGCCCACTATCCAACGGTATACCCAAACTGGCGCCAATCTATTAACCTTCTTACTTCGCATCCGTCGTTCTCCTCACTGGTCTTTTGTTTTGGGTACCTAGTCTTCCACTATTTCTACCATACTCACCAATATCGCAACACTGTCTGCAAATGTCAATCCAGCCCAATTGTCATCACACGCCGCCGCACAGATTGAATCAGAAATCTGTAAATTGTGGATAGCATTATTGAAAGAAGAAAAACGTTTCGATGTCGCAACCAATGGATATACTATTGCTCGTTTCATCATTGCTTCATCCTTGCAGTTTAATGGGCAATTTAAAGACGTAACCTCTATTGCACCTTTAATCTCCCAAGTCAAGTACTGGTTCCGCTTACTTTTACTTAACGATATTTACACACGCCATACAAATCAAAACTTAATTACAGTGTAAGTTCTTTGCTTTTTCCATTCTACATTAAACCTTCCACACTTGCATAACAAACTCTTTTTTAGCTTTACCACAAATTACCAAGATTACTTGATCGATGGTAAGTCGTCTGCATATGCTGCTATTGCCGAATACAGCCGGATTGCGTCAATCTCTGACTCGTCAGAGTTTGTCACTGACAAAATAATATGGACACCACACACAAACCATCTGTCACTTGCTATGGTCGAAACAAACGAGCGCATTCATGTACATGATTTGCGTCTCCTAGTCACCAACTTAAGAACCAGTATACAGCAAAACATCAACAAACTCACCTTTAACATCGACCTTGACAATCTCCTTCAATTCCGCAACAACAAACCAATCCATTTATACGACGATTTCAACAATCGAACCATCAACTATTCATTTTTCATTTTTCACCGACCCAAAGAACAACCTCCGGCATCAATTCGGCCACATCCTCCATCACATACACACGACCCCACACTTATCCCGTCATTATATTCAACATATAACAAACAACAAAACAACATACAATATATCCGCCATTAAAACATACATCACAACAGCTGAACAAATCCAACGTGATTTGTTTATGCTCATGCACCTCACGTATGGCCAAACAGCTCGGGCTACAGAGCTAGAAGGCACTTTATTACAAAACACGACATACGCAACACGCAACTTATACTGGTCAAATGAACATCAAACATTGATGCTTCTTACAACATACCAAAAAACTCGTAATATTAAACAACGTGACCAAGCAATTGCCCGTTTTATCCCTCACTCTCTTATCCGCTTCTTTCTTAACTATATCACCTTCATCCGTCCCATAGAAAGGTATTTACATTTTAAAAGTCTACCATGCAATGTCTAACTCTATTTATTTCACTAGCCTCTTCATTTATGAATGCTCAAATTCCGACCAAAAAATGCTTGATACGATGGCATACTTCTTTGTGCGCAATGGCGTAAAAATGTCAGCCGACCTTCTCCGCACATATTTTCAAGCCCACTGGCATCAACTCCTTCCTTCTCGTCTGAGTTTCCAAGATTACCGCCATGTATCAGTCGCATTTTCTAGATATCACATCCAACATTTGCTGGCTCATCATGGCTCAAATTATACAGTGGACCTGCAGGCAGGCCACTCGTCCAGAACTGCCGCACATAACTACGCACAAGCATCGACTGGCTCAAAAGCACTTTCTTCAGTAGCAATAGAAGAGTATTTTATTGCTTCTGAAATGTGGCATGATTTTCTTGGTATGTTATCTGCGTCCTTATAATTTCACAACCATTCATTGATATATTCACCATTCTTCTATTGCAGGTGTCGGCCCTGGGCGTCATCTCTTTCCAGGTGCTATTCCGCAGGCAGAGCAGGATAGAGTTGCTGTCCAACACGGACAATTTCTGGCAAATGTTGCTGCTGCTGAGAACGTTGCATTGCTCGAGATGCAACACCGTTTGCAAGTGCAAAATGACTTGGATAGGCGCCAGTCAACAACCACTTCTGCATCACCAGCACCTCAGCAAGGTATATCTTTTTTTTCATCAACCTTACATGTAAAATCATAATTAATGTTGATCTCTACATAGGCACATTTATCACACCACAGCTGCTTAACGCACTTGGTAAAGCCACCAACTCGCTGTCGCCTTCCTTCCGCTCCTTTGAACAGGCACAGCTCATTACCACCGTCATCTCCCGCAAATCTAGCATACTTGCTATCCAACCAACTGGCTCTGGTAAGTCCCTGCTATTCCTCGTTCCTGCCCTAGTAGAGCCGCACTTGACTACTGTCGTCGTTGTCCCACTTGTCGCACTTTTGGCTGATATGAAACGCCGGATTCAGCAAGCTGGGTTGTCTGTAATAGAATATACTCCAGATATCACTATACAGCACCCCTTGCCTAACATCATCATCGTCCAAGTTGAACATGCTAGCAGTCAACGGTTCCTCAACATTGTGCAGCAAATCAACGACCATAACCAGCTAGCCCGAGTCGTAATTGATGAGGTGCATACAGCAATCACATGGCGTTCATTCCGTCCGGCATTATATACACTCATTTTCCTCCGTTCACTCACCGTACCATTCCTTCTTTTATCTGTAACAATTCCACTATCATTCGAATCCGACTTACATGACATGTTTGGCGCAGACCTTTCAATCATACGACAGCCGTCAATGCGACCAAACCTCTGTTATCAAATCATCAACACCACTACTCCGCAAGCTGCGGCAATATCACACCTACAAGCTCAGTATTCACCATCATCATCACCATCTTCAACGATCATCTACTGCTCTGCAGTAGATGCAACAACATCAATTAGTAATCGCCTCAAACAAGCATTACCACACCAAGCCAGAAAAATAGCATACTTCCATCGTAATCTTTCAGTGGAAGAAAAACATGAAAGAACCACTGCCTTTGTTTCCGGCGATCTAAAGATTATGGTTGCAACAAGTGCATTTGGCGCCAGTATCGATTGCTCTACCATCTCGACGGTAATTCACCTTGGCGGCTCTGCATCAATCCTTGATTATGCTCAAGAAACTGGTCGCGCTGGTCGCAATGGTTCTCCTGCTCGGTGTCTGTACTTTGTTGACGTTGAACGCCAGCAAAGACAAATACAAAGTCTGAAAAGAGTAAGCTGGCACCTATCCCCGTGGCAAGCATTCAACGATGTCATTTTAGCATCAAAGTGCATCCGGCAGATACTTGCAGAGTCTTTAGACTCTCAAGTTACCAACTGCTTTGGGTACGGTAATGTCGAGCTTTGCTCTTATTGCCAAAAAATCAAAGGTATATACACATTTCTTTTCAGTACTTGAATCATTAATGCTCTCAATGATACTTAAGCTTCTAAGAGCACCTGCAGCGGTCGCTGTTACGAAACTGTTAAATTTCAGAGTTTAACAGCCCGTTTAACAGTGCGTAACAGCTTAACAGGGCATTTCGTGCAGCGGTTACTGTTACGAAGCTGTTAACTTCACATGTCGTTGGTTTTAATGAAAGCTTTGCCCTTTCTCCTGAGCAGGGGGCAGCGGTAGAAACGTCAGACAGGCGAGTGGCGTTAGAAGTAGCGTTGTTCAATTTGAAGAATACAAACAAAGAATGAAGTAAGATACAGCTTTATTTTTCAAGTCCTTTTTCTCGATTCAAGAAACTGTTAAATTTAACAGTTTTTGTTCAGGCTGTTAAATTTAACAGGACGTTAACAGCAACCGCTGCAAGGTCTGGCTGTTAAATAAACTGTTAAATTTAACATAACAGGTTCTTAACAGCGACTGCTGCAGGTGCTCTAACCTGCATATAGATTCTCCTCTCCCTCTGTCAACTACTGTCCGCCCTTCAACTGATTGGATTATCGATCACACACCACCATCGATTGTACGTATATACAAAGTCTTCTTTGTTATTACTCTGTCAGTATTAGTACTAATCTATACACCTTTCCTTAGCCAACCCCTACTGACGCATATCTTGGTCTTTCTCGAAAGAGAAAGTATATATCGGATGCTGACAATTTCAAGTCAGTTATGATGATAGCCAAGGATCACTGCATACCTTGCTTGTTTACTTTTGGCATAGCCGAAAGTAAGCATACAACCTCTCTCCAGTGCATTGCTCATATTGGTCAATGTTTCCGTTGCTTTGGTGACCACTATGTCTCTAACCCAGCATGTGTAAAACCAGTAAGGGAGGGCTTTTGTAAGAAATGCCTTGTGCCTAACCAGTGGAACCAAACCATCTTCCATGATGGTAACTAGTCGAACTGTAGTAGTTCATATGAGGACCTTTTATACTGTCTCTGCTGGGCAGCCTATCGGCGTAAGCCCCAATTCATACGCCAAGCTGGCTATAGTAAAAACCACCTTACGGCAATCGAAATACAACAAGACTTTGCCTATTGGCTTATAGCTGCTGGGCCCCATACATATCCAAATAACGCTATGTATTTAGGCCATATAGTTTTATCACACTTCTTCATCACATAGAACCTTTACCTCTCTTCTCTCCTCTTTTCGATTTTTTATATATACTATTATTATACTTCTTCTCTGCTCCCCTTTTTATCTTTTATATTAGATCTCTCTTGTCTCTTTTATCTTGTATCCCTTTCTCTCTTTTTGACTCTTATCCCTTTCTATTCTTATATTCTCAAATATATTTTACTTATCAAATGGATTTATACTTTATAAAAAACGTTGGGGTAGACCTAGGTCTACTAGGCATACTTAGTTGAGATTACCCTTTGCTCAATATTAAATGGCTTACATCTCTACAACGTATTAATGAAGTAGGACTTTTCATCATAATAAATCGTGTTCCTGGACCATTTCTTTATCCAAAGATCAAATAAACATTATGAGTATACCTGGGGTATACCTAGGGTATACTGGGCATACTTAGTACAGATTGCCTTTGCTCAATAATAAATGGCTTATATCTCCACAACCTATTAATTGAGTCGGACTTTTCATTGTGTTCCTGGACCGTTTTGCTATCCAAATATCAAATAAAGATTTTGAGTATACCTGGGGTATACCTAGGTATACTAGGCATACTTACTAGGGATTACCCTGTGCTCAATAGTAAATGGCTTATATCTCCACAACCTATTAATTAGGTCGGAGTTTTCCACATAATAAATCGTGTTCCTGGACCGTTTTTCTATCTAAATATCAAATACTAATTTTGAGTATACCTGGGGTATACCTAGGGTATACTGGGTATACTTACTAGGGATTACCCTGTACTCAATAGTAAATGGCTTATATCTCCACAACCTATTAATTAGGTCGGAGTTTTCCACATAATAAATCGTGTTCCTGGACCGTTTTTCTATCAAAATATCAAATAACCTGGGGTATACCTGGGTATACTAGGTATACTCCACCTACTAAGTAATCGCCGTGGCAATTCTATATATAGAGAAGAAGGGCATATCGAATATCAATAGTAATACTGTTGCTAGGTACGCTTCACTTATAATAATCATCTTTCATATAAAAAAGTGTCAAACCGTTATAAATTGCGCTGATGAAACTGTGAGCGGTCATTGCTTGATCGTGAACTATATAGAGAAGAAGGGCATATCGAATATCAATAGTATTGCTGGGTACACTTCACTTATAATAATCATCTTTCATAAAACAGAATGTCAAACCATTATTAATGGCGCTGATGAAACTGTGAGCGGTCCTTGCTTGATCGTGAACTATATAGAGAAGAAGGGCATATCGAATATCAATAGTATTGCTGGGTACGCTTCACTTATAATAATCATCTTGCATATGAGAAAATGTGTCAAACCGTTATAAATGGCGCTGATGATACTGTGAGCGGTCATTGCTTGATCGTGAATTATATAGAGAAGAAGGGCATATCGAATATCAATAGTATTGCTGGGTACGCTTCACTTATAATAATCATCTTTCATAAAACAGAATGTCAAACCGTTATAAATGGCGCTGATGAAACTGTGAGCGGTCCTTGCTTGATCGTGAACTATATAGAGAAGAAGGGCATATCGAATATCAATAGTATTGCTGGGTACGCTTCACTTATGATAATCATCTTTCATAAAACAGAATGTCAAACCATTATTAATGGCGCTGATGAAACTGTGAGCGGTCCTTGCTTGATCGTGAACTATATAGAGAAGAAGGCATATCGAATATCAATAGTATTGCTGGGTACGCTTCACTTATAATAATCATCTTTCATATAAAAAAGTGTCAAACCGTTATAAATTGCGCTGATGAAACTGTGAGCGGTCATTGCTTGATCGTGAACTATATAGAGAAGAAGGGCATATCGAATATCAATAGTATTGCTGGGTACGCTTCACTTATAATAATCATCTTTCATAAAAGAGAATGTCAACCGTTATAGATTGCGCTGATGAAACTGTGAGCAGTCATTGCTTGATCGTGAACTATATAGAGAAGAAGGTCATACCGAATATCAATAGTATTGCTGGGTACGCTTCACTTATAAAAATCCATCACGATCCCCACGTATTATAAAAGAGATTGTCAAACCGTCATAAATTGCGCTGATGAAATTGGCAGCGGCCGTATCTTCATTGTCAACTATAAATAAAAGGTCATATCAAGTACCAATAATAATATTGTTGCTACCCCCTCCCCCTCACATATGCCTTTAAGAATGTTATCTAAACCAATATATATCACCTTGAAGGACTGGTCTCGGCTGTTTCGTCATCGCCAACTAAGGTTATTAAAGAAAAGAGAATCGTAGCAATCAATAGCAATAAGAATTGTCGTGCAATACAACATCAAAACAAATGAGAACCCTCTTGTGTAACCCTAGTCACGAAAGCCATTGTGTCTTGTAAAAAATCCGTATGTGCGCTTAGCATAGAGCTCTATGGTATTTTAAACAGAGTTCCGTATGAGAAGTTAGCATAGAGCCCAAAGTCTACAACGCAGCATGTTGTGTGTTTGGAAAGTGGCTGTACAACCGTCAAAACAGCCAAGAACTGATAAACTATGTATATATAAAAAAAGAAAGTTATATGAATTAGTAGTAATAAAGATCATGGTGACGGGCTTCTGTCAAAAGCTTGCTTCCCACGCTTTCAGGCTGTACCCTTCTCTTCCTTCTGCCATTCACCAACCGCAATGACTTGAGACTTTTGTTGTCGTTTGCAATGCTAGATTCAGTAATGTTAACTTTGACATTGTTCGTTATAAAAACTACTTTATATATATGCAAGAAAGATAGAATAATACTCACACGGCAACAAGAGCACCTTTTTTCGAGTGATGGACCCGCTTTACACAGAAAGAGAGGGCATAAAGAGCTTGCTACCCTTCAGGTTGTACCTGTCCATTCATTCTACCATTCACCATCTGCAATTGTTTGAGATTTGTGTTGCCCTACAGTGTACAATTCCGATTGCAATAAAATTAACTTTGACATTGCCTTTGACATTGTTCGTTGTAAAAAATACTTTATATGTGCAACAAAGATAAAATAATATACACTTTCGCTGACACTGCGACTCGATCAGCTGCAAAGATTGCTGTACACAATGCACGAATTACGTACTGCCACCCACGTTGAGTGTCTGTAAGAGCACCTTTTTTTCCAGTTACAGAACCGCTTTATACAAAACCACAGGCGATCAAATTATACTTTATACCGCAAAATCGACGTCCGTGCGCACACATATTGTTCTGCTTGCTATACTAGCCATGTAAAACAAAGTCTGCTCCAAAGGCACAGTACTGTAGAAATCTAGAAAAAGTAGGGGTATTCAATTAATTATTTATACGATTTGAAACTCCGAAATACTTGAAACTTTATAAGTTTTAATAAAAATTATAGGTTATCAAAATTTTATTGCTACGGATATACCCGTACTGTCTTGTCAAACGATGCACTATTGATTATGCTTATGGCTGCATTAGGTCTGGATGTTGATTCCCATTGGTCATTGCCAATAGATGTCCTATTTTACAATCATGTCAGACTGCTCCGCTTTCTACTGTATTTCCTGAACATCATCTTTGCTCGTGTCCCGTATCTCATTTTTGTAAACCGTCGACAGGGTATACATACCATCGAAACATCGTGTTGCTGCTTAAGTCTTCAAAGAGAGGTACAAGGGAGGCATGCAGATACCGAGTTATCAGCTCAATTTCAAGTGGGCCACTTTCCAAGTAGTCATCTGGTAACATTTCGACCCTAATCAATGCGTTAAATCTAATCTTCGTTTCCTGCCATGTAGGGCACTTACAAGTTACGCACCGAGAGAAGTATTTTATTGATTGCATTCATATCATTGTCGCTCATAAGCTTCATGATATCTTTGCTCGCTTGTAAACGTGTCGATTGTTTGGCCATGTTCTACACACGGTCCGAAAAATCAGATGTTAGTTAACTTCCATTATCCACATGTTTGCATATGCTGTTCGTACCTTGACGATTTTCTCTAATTCTCCTTTGACGGTCATTGGGAACTCATGGTGACTGATGCCAACGGATTCAAGGATGCTGGTGTGAAATTTACGGCATGTGGACCGGCCATGGTTATGATGATTTTAATACGATCTAGTAACCCTAGATGACTTATTAGCTAAGATATATCAGGATAGCCAAATTAATTTTTATTGAAATAATTCATGCATGAATGTCTTAGCATGTATATATTTAAATTTTTGAAAAAAATAAAAATTATACCACAGAATATAAAGCAAAATATATTTGTTATATTTTTTATTTTTATTACTTCAACAATCGACATGAGCCAACTCAACCTTCTCGCATTCTTAGCTATTATGGCTGAATTTGTTCCTATTTTAGGAATTACATTGACACTCTTAATTGAAAGAGCAAAACACCTTGCTGAAAACTATAGCATATTGAGTATGAACCTCTCGTTACACAACTGAGGTCAGAACTCGAAAAAGACCTTACACAGGCTAAAGTAGATAAAAAACTAAAGATAATGCATGCAATAAAATATTGGAAGAATTCGAGAATATGTGAGATTCCTCAAATCCTCAAATCCTCAATTTTCCGATGCAATGTTAGAGAGTAACACCTCTGGTGCAGATTCCTCATAGGGCGGCAAAGAATTCGATTCCAAAACACTAAAGGGCTGTTCACATATATTTGTAAGGACTTTCATTTAACAAAAGAAAAATCATGGAATGGTTTACCAAACATGAACGTATTGGTTATCGAATTGAAAAGGCAATTGCGTGTGATGAAATTGCACCAGAAACCGGTGAGAAACATGTTATATATAGATACAAATGAATGAGGGTTCGACACAAAAACAGCACGTAAATTCTTCACTATCGATGGTGTTACTCCAAACATTAAACCAGGTGGTAATCCACAAAAGTCCATTAGCTACTGTATAAAGGAAAAGATATATTTGTTATAATATGGATCCAAATTATGAAGTTAAGACCAGAAAATGCACCAACAGTTACTTGGATATCAATTAATTATGAAACAGCTTAATATGCGGAAGGCTACCGAAATATATCCAGAATTGCTATTTAAATATGATACTGTAAAATCAAATTTAATTCTTACTTTCATGATACCGATATGGAAAATAACCCTGGGAATAAATTACATATGTGGTCTATGTTTGTATTGAAACAATGTTTGGTGGATAAGATACCACAATACTGGATTGTAGGTCCATCAAATGTAGGTAAGACATATAACATTGATGTATTAGAACAAGGTGCCATCGAGCATATCTAATGAATAAAGAAAATGATTGGTCAGATTATAAGGATGATGATTATGATTTTATGTATAATGAAGAAACAGGTTCTGATTTTAAATTAACATTTTTAAACCAAATGTTAGAAGGAACATGGTTAAAACTTAATGGCAAATTCACAAAGTCAATAACTAAAAAGAAAAATATGCCAATAATACTGAATAGTAACTATATGCCGCACATGTTATACAAAAATAAATCAGTATATGAGTTAGAGCCAACGCTTAATCGTTTATATATTATCTATGTTGATAAGAACCGTAAAGGTCATATAATATGGAATCCATACACAATGAAGGTGAAGGATTATGAAAATAAATTCATGTATTATGAAAACATGGATATGTATGAGGACGTATACAAAGATGAATTCGAAAACGAATACTAAGATCAGCATACATTTATCTATTATGCACATAATAGTGGTTAGGATGATATTAAAAAATATACACCGATGGATAAAACAGTAGAGGAACTACAAGAATTAGCTGATACAGAAGAATATATGAAGGAACAAGAAGAAAAACATAATAGTAATAATACACAGAACAATAAACAACATAAACCACCTCAATAAAATAATAGAGGATGGTCAACTGTAAAGGTACCACCATCAGCAGATTGTAGGCATTGGGAAGATGTGTTTAATGATATAAAATGTGATGATGTTGTAAATGATACTATTGATTGGGAAGACCCACCAGAAGATATAGAGAAACATAAATACATAGATGTAAGTACATCTGAATCAGAGAAAAGCAGTGACTGCAACATACCAAATAATATACCAAAACGTAAAAAGAAAAAAAGACACATTAAAAATAAATGGAGAAACAAGCAAATAGTAGAAGAAATACAGCCAAAAGAATATTTTAAAAAGCATAAGGATATAAAACAGGCTATAATAGATGATATAGATATAACAAAAGAAACTGACGTCAAAAATAAATCAACAGGTACTAATATAAGTAAAGTATAACTAATGAATGCATAAAACCTAAATATAATTGGGCAAGTAAACGAAAGGTTGATGCGGTCAGTTTCAATTTAAGATTTTTTAATAAGCAAATAAGTAAGAAATTAATTTAGAGCTGAATACCATGTGTGGCCATATATTTATGTAGCATTTCCCAGGAATTAAACTTATCAACTGTTAACCAACTATTATCCTTTACATATATCCAACCCACTTAACCTCAAATATGTACTTATTATCAGTATACACATGTCCTACAATCTTCTCAATTTCATATGAATTACTATGTTCTATATTTCTCTGTTCTCTTTGATTTTTTCTCTTGCGTTTAGATGTATTATTTCACTTTCGTCCTCACTATCTATAGCTATATCTATTGATTGAATAATATTAAGCTGTAGAAATTTCTGCTGCATATCAACCATTTCGTTATATTCAGTATTTACTTTTTGCTCATTTGAAAATACTAAGTTTGTTTTCTTACTTGGGAATTCAAAATCTTTTCCATACCATAATTTATGATGTGGTTGTACCTCTATATTATACTTATTTACAAATCGCCATATATTAGTAAGAATATAAGCAACATAAAACTGAATATTATAATATCTTATATCGGTTATTTGCAATGCTGCACGATTATTATTAAATCGTTCAAATTTAGAGCCTAACATAGAGAACTGTGCTTCTATTGCTGAACGAAATGATCCAAACTTATTATTAAAGTATGTCTCATTGATTGTTAACTTTTGTCCTGGTTCTTTTCTTATGGGATGTTAAAAATTATGATCATAAAAACTATATCCAGCATCTGTCGCATTATCTTTAAACTTTTTTAATAAATAAATTATATCCACCATCCATTCCTAAACAATCTGCCTCACTTATTTTTTTAAATAGTTTCATATTAATAAACATAGTACCATCATTTCTGATAGCATATTTTTCAGATACTGATACATATATAATTATTTCATTCATATCCTGTATAACTTGTGTATGTACAGCTGGCCCTTTTAATTTATATGGATATAATTGTGAATGTGACTCATTTGGTTTATAATACTTTATTTTACTATCATGTCCATCAATAAATAGTGTAACATTCTTAAAACCATCTGGATTGTTTATTATTGCTGATAGAATGCGAATACGTGGTGATGAGAACATACTATCTAGATCTTATTTTACCTTTTTATTCAATTCATTATAGTTAGTAATCCAGAACCGCTTATATAAATCATAAAATGTTGCATATGGCATAACAGTATGCATATCCTTTCCTGATACACCTAATACCATATGATATAATAATGCAAGTCCTTTTTCAATCTCGCGGTATGGCCCTGGATATTCAATATTTCCATATAAAACTGTAAGAAAATAAAATACAGGTATAAATCCAAATCTATTAAGTAATACATCCTTTATATCATTTATTGTATTATTCTTCATATCTTCAATAACTGTTCTATGATTAAATCTATGTTGCATTTTAGGCCAAGACTTATCAAGAAAAGTCCATTTATTATCAATTAAATTTTTAATTTCAATATTGAGTTGTTCAATGTGTTGTGTTGTGTTCATTTTTATTTGTTGTTATATACTTTAAACAATCGCTCTTTTTTTTCTCGTGGGAGGCTACCAATATAAATAAAAAAATTCAATTTTTATTATTTTTATTGTAAATAAATAATTAATTCGGCACTGATAGTTATACCGATCATAGCAATTTTATTATCTATATTACAGCTAGTAGATTATAATTGGTTAGATAACTAATAGTAGGACGCCCATGTGGCGCTGCTGATGAATTTGTGTAGATCCGTATGTGTACGTCCAGGTTTTAGAAGCAGAATCGAGGACAATGAACACTGTTTATGAGGCATTTATAGGCAAATGTTTGGAATGACTACCATCATTCTAGGGTTTTGACTACCATCTCAATGACCAGCTAACCACGTCATCGAAAATCAAAGATTTTCTCTGACCACCCCTAATTATATTGATCATTATTTATCATTTAAAAATAAAACTTAACAACTAAATATATAAAATAAATAAAAAATAAAAGTATTGAACAGCCTGTAATGACAGAATATGTTGCACGTGCGATTCAAGTGGAAGAAGTCCCTGCAACGCCATAGCTTTGGTTTCAAGCTGGAACTTGTAGAATTCCTTCGCCAAATCGACATTTTCGAAATTGAGAGTAGCAAACGGTTCTTTGATCACAATTCCTTGTAGACAATTCTGGTTTCTGTTTGGTGTGGCCGACGACTCTGTTGAATTTGAATTGACAGGCAATACAGTGTGCAATGTTGTCGGAGGTGATTCCATGGGAGATGGTCCGGGAAGTAAATGTGTGAATGATGACATAGCCGATGTCGTTGGCATGTCTGCTGTCAGTGTCGTTTCCTCCATGAAATTAAATGAATCAGGACTGGGCACAGTGTAGCTGGTTCCGTGTCCATCAAGATGAGAGCCGAACGTTTGAATGTTTTTACATATTTTTTTGCATTCTGAGATTGGACAAGCAAATCTAAGTTTCTGGGCATGAAATTGGCGGTTTACGAAAGTGTCGCCTAGATGATTTGTGCAAATAAGATTTTAATTTTAATCCAGCTTCTGCTCATTCAAAGACCAATTCAACTTACCAATATTCATGTAGATGTTATGCTCATTCCATATATATGTGTCTTTTTTCCCCCTTGAGGTGAAACTAGCTGAGTAGTGGGAACATGAAAACATGACGTCATGCCAGCGACGTGTTCGAGGATAAAAAGAAAAGAAGGGTAAAGAGAAGACAAAAGTCGACTGCGGCGTCCTCGAGAGGTGTTCTATACCAGTAAACTCCGAATGCGGTTTTTCAGTGAATCTATTTATCTATACTATGCAATTATCCTACCAGAATTGTCTTGTCAATAAATTCGCCCATATTCGGACGCCGTACGGGCCTCTACTAGTATGTATGATACTTACTATATTTTTGTAGAAGACGCCCTGGGCAACGTGTCTCTTGTAAGTTATTGCACGATCTCAGCGAAGTTGCAGGATTTTGTTTGCAGCCCAACTGATCATACAGGCAGCCAAAGGTACAAATCTTTGGCATGTGTTCTATAAGTCTTGTTGCGCCTTCAAGGTCGTCTCTGCTATTACTGACTAGGTCGTTCTAAGCGCATCAATATCAGGTTTGCTGAGAATACCATCGACAATTATCCCAGCGCGTCCCCATACCTTGTCCCTGATATTAACTTCGTCGGTGCGCGTAATATTTAATTAGTGCTCCCTGACAACGTCGTGGCACAGACCGGTCAGCTCCTCATTACAAACTTTGTCTGTGAGTCAACTTTTTGCGTTTGTGGGACCGTTTCAAGAGAATGCTGTCGAACAGCCCAGAAGAAATGCTCGTCATACGGAACTGGGAGATTCTACAGATGGATATGTAAGGACAGCATTTTTGATACACTGTACAGCCCCTCCTATAAGAATTACTGATGTGGAAAGATCATCTAACGCCTTACATGTGACATCAACTTCCCTTGCCAAGGAGCCAACCGACCATGCAAGTACAAGCATTGAATCGTTATTGCCCCGAGATACTGATGCTGATCTAGGAATTCCTAGATTCCACCTTGCAACCAGACAAGATAGTAACTCTGACAATCTACCAAGACGTGCTTTTGGTACTTGTGCCTAGGGATCCGTATCAGAACCGTAGAACCGGAACCAAACTGAACCGAAACCGAGAAAATACGGTTCAGTTCCTACCAAGAACCGAACTGGAACCGAAACGGTTCTGTATACATAGAACCGAAGAACCGAGAGGCAGAAGATTGCATTTAGCGATTTTGGTAAGAAGTATAGAATAGGCTATAACAGAAGTTACGAACAATGTTATTCCGAAAAGACCACAAAGTAGTATATTTGTAGGCCATACTTTATTGAAAAACTTAACAAAACCTGCAAAAGCAGAAGGGAGTGAAAAATAGTAAAGAAGAGAAGAGAAAAAAATAAAAAAACACTTCTTCTGACAGCAGCTTGCTTTCTCCGCCCATGACGCACATCATTACTTGTTCCTCTACTTTGCTACCCACAATGCATTTTTTTCTATGACGTACTACTTTACTAGATTTATCATGGCTTCTCGATCAGTTTTATCAAGTTTGTGCATTCCGTTTGAGATTGCGCATTCTGGGGCTCATAACAGAATTATCTTACCCATTCACCCTTTGCCTTTTATGAGACACTATACACTATACACACGTAGAGACACAGCAGCTGTATGTACTGCCGGTTGTGGTTCAATTCCTCCAATGTTACGATAACATAATGTACTAGTAATACTAAGTCGCTCTAAGTAAGTACTATAAGCTCCATTTTTTTTCGTAAAAACTGTGCTTTAATCTTTTAACCATGCAATGACCCACATCTAAAAGAATGTTTACATTCTGTTTCTCTTATTCATTTTGAGATCGCTGTTCAATGTACAATAATAAACTATTCTTTTTTACTGCAGTATTCAAGTATACCGCGACATTTGAACACACACATCAGCTTTCATTTAAAGATACCGAATCTTGCCTTTTTTATATACATGATGGGTTCGGTTCTTCGATTCGATTCTTCGGTTCTACGGTTCTTGTCAGTTCTAGTCGGTTCAGTTCTTGCTTTAGACGGTTTGGTTCGGTTCCCTTCAAGAACCGAACCGAACCGAACCGGGTGGATCCCTAGTGATATGAATGATATGATTATTTATACTTCTAAAAGTGACTTTTGTTCTGATAGCTCAGATGGTAGCATGTTTTTAAACATGAAATTATTTAAATATATGCATCAGAATGACATAATGGCAGTTGATGGTGGATATACTTTATTTATCACGCAATTTACAGAGCTTGCTAATGAAAAAGGATATAATCATAGCCATGATAATTTTGTATACCCTATATGTAAAAATGTAAATGAGCCCTTAACGATTACTGAGGATCATTTTATTAAGACATTTGGAAGTTTTAGGACAAAAGTTGAGAATCAATTTTCAGAAATTGGGAATAAATTCTGCCGATTCAATAATAACAAGTCAGTTGTTAAAATGGATAACATAAAATACTATAATCTGCAATTTCGTGTAGCTTGCTTATTAAAAAATATTACAAAATTTGTAGAAATGTTTAATATTCCTATTTTACCAAACCATAAACTATGACACAGTAATGATTTTAATTTTCTAGTAGAGCATAAACTAATTGATATAGTGGTCAGTAATGATAAACAAAATAAAGATAAACTGGATAAAATGATCAGATTGCAAAATGACCTGCTATATCAAATGAAGAAATGATTGTTGATAATGAATCTGATAATAATTCAAATCGGAGTAATAGTGATAATGATGTTCCAAGATTTAATGAGCGTACTAAAAAAAGAAAGCAAAATAAAGGGAAACAACGAGCAATGGTATCATATGAAATAGAAGAGATTATTAGGTATAAAACTGAAAATGGTACATATTTGTTTGAAGTAAAATGGGTTGGATATAGTGCTGATGATAACAGTTGGTTATCAATTGATAAATTTAATCAAAAGGATTTATTGAAGGAATATATCAATAAGCATAATCTTGGTATATTATAAAATTACATACTCTGGGTAAGGGAATTAATCTATAACAATTAAATATAAGAGATAATTATTAATTATCCTTATATTATTGATTATAGTTAATTCTTTAGGGTGAAAAGAATATAAAAATATTATAATAGTTTAAAAAAATCAAGAATTTTACTTCTTAGATTTTTTAATTATTATAAATGTTTTTAATTCTTAGGAATTAAATTGGTTTATTATGATTAATCTAGAACAGGCTAGGAGGTACGACGACGCCCAGTTCAATAAAAAATCAATGAAGTTAGATTTTTTTAGAACGCTTGATATGAAATCCTTAACTAAAATTAATTTACTGTTTACAGTAAAATTAATTGTTATGGATTGAATCTCTAATATATTATTGATACTATATTATTAATAAATATTGATTGTATTTTAGGAATGATTGAATTGAAACATAAATAAAATGGGTTTCCTATAATAACTTTAATAGGTTTAGTTTTTTTCTTTTTCTTGTTTTCTTTTTTTTCAATTTTCTCATCTTCAGTGTTATTAGATTTATAAACAACAAGTTTTTTATTTTTAGGAATATGAAGCTTACTATGTTGACAGCAAAGGTAATCCTTTTTACCATCAGGTAAATTTGTTCTGATTTTTCTACCACAAAACTGACCATCACGTTTTCCTTTTTTAAATTTATGGGTGCAAAAATCATTATTCATGCTCAAGTATAAAAAGTAGTCTGTTGAAAACAATGACTTTATTTTATTTTGTAATTTCATTTTTAATTTCTCTACAATATTTTTACTAATGTAAGAATCCAATTCATTTTCCATAAATACATCTAATTCTTTGTTAAGATTATTACGTAATTGGATATGGTTGATTGGGAGGAATTCATTTAATGCAACCATTTTTATTGAATCTTTGAAACAATTTCTTTTTTCAAATATAAAAATTCAATTTTTGTCAAAAAAGTAATTGAGTTTGAAATTTATTTCTTGGTATAAATTATTTATTTCTTGGTATAAATTAATAGTTTTCTGATAACATTTCTATTAAGAAGAATAAACAATATCTATAAATTTTGTTTTAAATAACAAATTTATGATATCTTATTATTCTGTCAAGCGTTCTAATAAAAATCTAACTTCGTTGATTTTTTATTGAACTAGGCATCGTCATTCCTCCTAGCCCGTTTTTCCCCAAACCTAATAGTTGAGATTAACCCTAATGGTTGAGAATCTTATAGTGTTTGAGAAATTATTTTTTTAATTAAAAAAATTAATTTCATGATTTATTATAAACACTTGTAAAATTATATTACTTATAATTTTTTACATGGTATTGCAATCAACCCAAAAGTCGTCAATTGCAATTTTAGAGTGTTCAGATATCAGTCAAGGTAAACTTATAAAAGTATTCACACTGTCATTTTCTACTTACTAAAAATAATTCAATCGTCAAACTTTCAAAACACTTCAGATAATCGCAAACTGGGTACTCCAAGCAAAAGTATGTATCCATAGTCATTTTACTCTTTTACAATCTCTAATTTTTTACATCTACATAGTCTTTAAAAGACGTCCAGCTCCTACCATCTCATCTACACCACTTTCCGCCCAGGCATCTCATCGCCAATCAGCTCTGCCTTCATCAACATCGTCATGTACCCACCGTCTACACTAAAAAATTATCGATGCAAACATACATGATAGCGGCAGTAACTATAACCCTAGTCGTTCAGCACATTCCTCAACATCTAGTGGTTCAGAAAGTGAATCTAGCAACAACAGCGGTACTGAAAGCGACAGTACAGAGCCGGGTACATCGCAACCTACACAGCATTCAGGTGTTCTTTGTGGAATTGAAGAGTGTAATTTATATTTTTCTTCAAAATCTGCTCGTAAGCGACACATTCGCAAAACACACCAGAAAAAAGTAAATGTCAAGTATCCCAACAATAACGGTATGTATCCTTCCTATGATGTTTACCTTTTATATTACATTGAAATATTGATGACTTTATAGGAAACGTAACTGCACTTCTTGTCGATGCTAAGCGATATGTCCAATGCCATTGTGGGTTCAAAACTACCCACTTTCAAGTAATGCAGCGCCACTGTCAAAACTATGATTTGCCAGTAGCTGCACCAACTGAGCAACCAACTGTTACTGTACCTGCACCAGATGTTTCATTATTAAGCAACCATGAAATCATTGCCAATGCTTTTACTCGTCTGGAACCTGCCTTTGGCCAAACGTCAAACATTGATACCGACTGTAAGCTGATCCCATGGTTTTTTGTTCACACAAAGTGGTATGACATTGTCGAACAGTGGAAAACAGGTACTTTCTTTTTACTTTGATAGCTATTCTACATTTATAGCATTGTCAACTTGCTCACTATTCTCTTTATAGCATACAACCAACACCAACAACAACATCCTAATCGCACATCAAGAAACATCCCTGTCACTATCTATGATTTAACAAAGAAAATCCATGCAGAGGAAAATGTACTAAAAGTTGTAGCAAAAGTTAATAAGTAGCTTTTTGTCCGCCTGCACAACTCTATTCACGAAAAAGACTATACCCTTCGTCGTTATCTTAAACAGAAAAAGTAAGTGTCGAAACTATCTACTATGTTTCAGTCATCCACTCTAACTTATTTGCTTTTCTTTAGGCTCTCCGAACCACTCCCTGATCATGGATTCAATCAACTTGAGCGGCCCACTATCCAACGGTATACCCAAACTGGCGCCAATCTATTAACCTTCTTACTTCGCATCTGTCGTTCTCCTCACTGGTCTTTTGTTTTGGGTACCTGGTCTTCCACTATTTCTACCATACTCACCAATAGCGCAACACTGTCCGCAAATGTCAATCCAGCCCAATTGTCATCACACACCGCCGCACAGATTGAATCAGAAATCTGTAAATTGTGGATAGCATTATTGAAAGAAGAAAAACGTTTCGATGTCGCAACCAATGGATATACTATTGCTCGTTTCATCATTGCTTCATCCTTGTAGTTTAATGGGCAATTTAAAGACGTAACCTCTATTGCACCTTTAATCTCCCAAGTCAAGTACTGGTTCCGCTTACTTTTACTTAACGATATTTACACACGCCATACAAATCAAAACTTAATTACAGTGTAAGTTCTTTGCTTTTTCCATTCTACATTAAACCTTCCACACTTGCATAACAAACTCTTTTTTAGCTTTACCACAAATTACCAAGATTACTTGATCGATGGTAAGTCGTCTGCATATGCTGCTATTGCCGAATACAGCTGGATTGCATCAATCTCTGACTCGTCAGAGTTTGTCACTGACAAAATAATATGGACACCACACACAAACCATCTGTCACTTGCTATGGTCGAAACAAACGAGCGCATTCATGTACATGATTTGCGTCTCCTAGTCACCAACTTAAGAACCAGTATACAGCAAAACATCAACAAACTCACCTTTAACATCGACCTTGACAATCTCCTTCAATTCCGCAACAACAAACCAATCCATTTATACGACGATTTCAACAATCGAACCATCAACTATTCATTTTTCATTTTTCACCGACCCAAAGAACAACCTCCGGCAGCAATTCGGCCACATCCTCCATCACATACACACGACCCCACACTTATCCCGTCATTATATTCAACATATAACAAACAACAAAACAACATACAATATATCCGCCATTAAAACATCACAACAGCTGAACAAATCCAACGTGATTTGTTTATGCTCATGCACCTCACATATGGCCAAACAGCTCGGGCCACAGAGCTAGAAGGCACTTTACTACAAAACACGACACACGCAACACGCAACTTATACTGGTCAAATGAACATCAAACATTGATGCTTCTTACAACATACCAAAAAACTCGTAATATTAAACAACGTGACCAAGCAATTGCCCGTTTTATCCCTCACTCTCTTATCCGCTTGTTTCTTAAGTATATCACCTTCATCCGTCCCATAGAAAGGTATTTACATTTTAAAAGTCTACCATGCAATGTCTAACTCTATTTATTTCACTAGCCTCTTCATTTATGAATGCTCAAATTCCGACCAAAAAATGCTTGATACGATGGCATACTTCTTTGTGCGCAATGGCGTAAAAATGTCAGCCGACCTTCTCCGCACATATTTTCAAGCCCGCTGGCATCAACTCCTTCCTTCTCGTCTGAGTTTCCAAGATTACCGCCATGTATCAGTCGCATTTTCAAGATATCACATCCAACATTTGCTGGCTCATCATGGCTCAAATTATACAGTGGACCTGCAGGCAGGCCACTCGTCCAGAACTCCCGCACATAACTACGCACAAGCATCGACCGACTCAAAAGCACTTTCTTCAGTAGCAATAGAAGAGTATTTTATTGCTTCTGAAATGTGGCATGATTTTCTTGGTATGTTATCTACGTCCTTATAATTTCACAACCATTCATTGATATATTCACCATTCTTCTATTGCAGGTGTCCGCCCTGGGCGTCATCTCTTTCCAGGTGCTATTCTGCAGGCAGAGCAGGATAGAGTTGCTGTCCAACACGGACAATTTCTGGCAAATGTTGCTGCTGCTGAGAACGTTGCATTGCTCGAGATGCAACACCGTTTGTAAGTGCAAAATGACTTGGATAGGCGCCAGTCAACAACCACTTCCGCATCACCAGCACCTCAGCAAGGTATATCTTTTTTTTTATCAACCTTACATGTAAAATCATAATTAATATTGATCTCTACATAGGCACATTTATCACACCACAGCTGCTTAACGCACTTGGTAAAGCCACCAACTCGCTGTCGCCTTCCTTCCGCTCCTTTGAACAGGCACAGCTCATTACCACCGTCATCTCCCGCAAATCTAGCATACTTGCTATCCAACCAACTGGCTCTGGTAAGTCCCTGCTATTCCTCGTTCCTGCCCTAGTAGAGCCGCACTTGACTACTGTCGTCGTTGTCCCACTTGTCGCACTTTTGGCTGATATGAAACGCCGGATTCAGCAAGCTGGGTTGTCTGTAATAGAATATACTCCAGATATCACTATACAGCACCCCTTGCCTAACATCATCATCGTCCAAGTTGAACATGCTAGCAGTCAACGGTTCCTCAACCTTGTGCAGCAAATCAACGACCATAACCAGCTAGCCCGAGTCGTAATTGATGAGGTGCATACAGCAATCACATGGCGTTCATTCCGTCCGGCATTATATACACTCATTTTCCTCCGTTCACTCACCGTACCATTCCTTCTTTTATCTGTAACAATTCCACTATCATTCGAATCCGACTTACATGACATGTTTGGCGCAGACCTTTCAATCATACGACAGCCGTCAATGCGACCAAACCTCTGTTATCAAATCATCAACACCACTACTCCGCAAGCTGCGGCAATATCACACCTACAAGCTCAGTATTTACCATCATCATCACCATCTTCAACGATCATCTACTGCTCTGCAGTAGATGCAACAACATCCATCAGCAACAAGCTTAAACAAGCACTACCACACCAAGCCAGAAAAATATCATACTTCCATCGTAATCTTTCAGTGGAAGAAAAACATGAAAGAACCACTGCCTTTGTTTCCGGCGATCTAAAGACTATGGTTGCAACAAGTGCATTTGGCGCCGGTATCGATTGCTCTACCATCTCGATGGTAATTCACCTTGGCGGCTCTGCATCAATCCTTGATTATGCTCAAGAAACTGATCGCGCTGGTCGCAATGGTTCTCCTGCTCGGTGTCTGTACTTTGTTGACGTTGAACGCCAACAAAGACAAATACAAAGTCTGAAAAGAGTAAGGCGGCACCTATCCCCGTGGCAAGCATTCAACGATGTCATTTTAGCATCAAAGTGCATCCGGCAGATACTTGCAGAGTCTTTAGACTCTCAAGTTACTAACTGCTTTGGGTACGGTAATGTCGAGCTTTGCTCTTATTGCCAAAAAATCAAAGGTATATACACATTTCTTTTCAGTACTTGAATCATTAATGCTCTCAATGATACTTAAGCTTCTAAGAGCACCTGCAGCAGTCGCTGTTACGAAACTGTTAAATTTCAGAGTTTAACAGCCCGCTTAACAGTGCGTAACAGCTTAACAGGGCATTTCATGCAGCGGTTACTGTTACGAAGTTGTTAACTTCACACGTCGTTGGTTTTAATGAAAGCTTTGCCCTTTCTCCTGAGCAGGGGGCAGCGGTAGAAACGTCAGACAGGCGAGTAGCGTTAGAAGTAGCGTTGTTCAATTTGAAGAATACAAACAAAGAATGAAGTGAGATATAGCTTTATTTTTCAAGTCCTTTTTCTCGATTCAAGAAACTGTTAAATTTAGATGAATAAATGGTTATTTATATATATTTTTTTAATTCTAATTTGAAGGAAGGTGTTGGTAATGTTAATTACCTATGGAAGGCTTGCCTCCCTCTGCAACCTTCCATCTCTAAATATCATTGTCAAGTTAGGCTGCGTCCAAGTTTTCCTTGCCTAAAGAAGGGATATGCTCATTACTATTCCGCCACCACTAATTAATATATTGTGTTTTATTTTTTACTAATTTAATATTATCCTACAAAACAAAATTATAATTATAAAACAAAAAACTTATTTTTTTAAATCTAAAAGAAAATTAAACATGAAGATAAATAATAAATAAATTATAATATTTTTTTCTAAGTATTTTTTTTTATCAACAATTTTAATATATAAATATAAATATATAAAATATCTATTTCAAATAATAAACTACATAATATTTTCTATATATAACTTATTTGGATATTTTACTATTACTGATTATCCATCTTAACAGTTTTTGTTCGGGCTGTTAAATTTAACAGGACGTTAACAGCAACCGCTGCAAGGTCTGGCTGTTAAATAAACTGTTAAATTTAACATAACAGGTTCTTAACAGCGACCACTGCAGGTGCTCTAACCTACATATAGATTCTCCTCTCCCTCCATCAACTACTGTCCGCCCTTCAACTGATTGGATTATCGATCACACACCACCATCGATTGTACGTATATACAAAGTCTTCTTTGTAATTACTCTGTCAGCATTAGTACTAATCAATACACCCTTCCTTAGCCAACCCCTACTGATGCATATCTTGGTCTTTCTCGAAAGAGAAAGTATATATCGGATGCTGACAATTTCAAGTCAGTTATGATGATAGCCAAGGATCACTGCATACCTTGCTTGTTTACTTTTGGCATAGCCGAAAGTGAGCATACAACCTCTCTCCAGTGCATTGCTCATATTGGTCAATGTTTCCGTTGCTTTGGTGACCACTATGTCTCTAACCCAGCATGTATAAAACCAGTAAGGGAGGGCTTTTGTAAGAAATGCCTTATGCCTAACCAGTGGAACCAAACCATCTTCCATGATGGTAACTAGTCGAACTGTAGTGGTTCATATGAGGACCTTTTGTACTGTCTCTGCTGGGCAGCCTATCGGCGTAAGCCCCAATTCATACGCCAAGCTGGCTATAGCAAAAACCACCTTACGGCAATCGAAATACAACAAGACTTTGCCTATTGGCTTATAGCTGCTGGGCCCCATACATATCCAAATAACGCTATGTATTTAGGCCATATAGTTTTATCACACTTCTTCATCACATAGAACCTTTACCTCTCTTCTCTCCTCTTTTCGATTTTTTATATATACTATTATTATATCTTCTTCTCTGCTCCCCTTTTTATCTTTTATATTAGATCTCTCTTGTCTCTTTTATCTTGTATCCCTTTCTCTCTTTTTGACTCTTATCCCTTTCTATTCTTATATTCTCAAATATATTTTACTTATCAAATGGATTTATACTTTATAAAAAACGTTGGGGTAGACCTAGGTCTACTAGGCATACTTAGTTGAGATTACCCTTTGCTCAATATTAAATGGCTTACATCTCTACAACGTATTAATGAAGTAGGACTTTTCATCATAGTAAATCGTGTTCCTGGACCATTTCTTTATCCAAAGATCAAATAAACAGTATGAGTATACCTGGGGTATACCTAGGGTATACTGGGCATACTTAGTACAGATTGCCTTTGCTCAATAATAAATGGCTTATATCTCCACAACCTATTAATTGAGTCGGACTTTTCATTATAATAAATTGTGTTCCTGGACCGTTTTGGTATCCAAATATCAAATAAAGATTTTGAGTATACCTGGGGTATACCTGGGTATACCAGGCATACTTAGTAGGGATTACCCTTTGCTCAATAGTAAATGGCTTATATCTCCACAACTTATTAATGAAGTAGAACTTTTCATCATAACAAATCGTGTTCCTGTACCATTTCTTTATCCAAAGATCAAATAAAAATTATGAGTATACCTGGGGTATACCTGGGGTATACTGGGCATACTTAGTACAGATTGCCTTTGCTCAATAATAAATGGCTTATATCTCCACAACCTATTAATTGAGTCGGACTTTTCATTATACAGGATTTTTCATCTCCTAGCGGACGTTTGAACTTTTATTTAGGCAGAGTGGATATGAATGTTAATCTGAGTGGACATGAATGAAAATCGAACTGGACATGAATGAAAATCGAGCTGGACATGAATGAAAATCGAGCTGGACATGAATGAAAATCGAGCTGGACATGAATGAAAATCGATCTAGACATGAATAAAAATCGAGCTGGACATGAATGAAAATCGAGCTGGACATGAATAAAGATTGATCTGGACATGAATAAGGATCGACCTGGACATGAATTAAAATCAATCTGGACATGAGTAAAATCAATCTGGACAAGATAATAATCAATCTGTACATTAATGAAAATCAATCTGGACAAGAATAATAATCAATCCAAACACAAATAATAGACAACCTAGACATAATAACAGTCAGCCTGGACATAGTTTTAGTCAACTAAGACTTCAAAAAAGTTGAAGAAGTAGATAATATATTAAGTGTAGCAGAGCAGATCAGCAGAATTTGTAAGTACTTAAGATTTTAAATTCAAGTCAAGACATAATAAAAGTTAAGTAGTACAAAGCCAAAGTCAAGTAAGATATAGTATGGCTGTTTCACTCGTGATAGGAAGCTTTCAGGCTAACGTACAGGAAATGGCAAGAGTGCGTTAGAGACTCACTGTGTGCACAAGCCTACTATTTTACTGTGGGAACAGCGTCTGAACGTTAAATTGGAGGGTGGTGGCTGAGGTAGGTGGAAAGTGTGGGGTTTGTTAGCGGAAGCAGGGAGGAAAAAACAACAACAACCAAAGATCCGTTTTTTTTTTCTCATTACCATTCGCCTTGCAAATCAACAGCTGCGACGCACACTTGTAAATGGCTCCTACTCTCTTCACGATGAATAGAAACAAAACGGCACAATCCACAGATTTCTTGAAAAACGAAATGAAGGTAATTGTTTTCTTAAAAAAAGCACGTGCTCAAGATTTGTAAGGAGTAGACCGCCGTTACTGCTCAAAAAACGCCGGGTAAGTGAACAAGGGAAGGAAAAGGTTATCGGTTGTGCTTGGGGTATAGCTTTAGTGGACATATGCTCATTCAGAATTACTGTTTCTTTCTCTTTTTCTCTGTATATACTTGATGCACCATCTTGCACCATTCCAACTTAAAACTTACGTGCGTAATACAACATCGTCTTCGACTCGCATAATCGATTCGTACTCACAACAACAACGACGCAACAATCTTTTTCTCCATTACTCAAACACAATTATATACAACATGACGCTGATCCGCCATTGGCTTGCAAAACATACAACCTGACGCGATTACTTTGCTCCTTTTGCATATACCAACATTAACATCGCCGGTCTTGATGGATAAATGAGCTGTAGATAGCTGGAAGGATAACTGACGGGTTTCTTTCCTTTTGTGTTGATGTGGATTGGATGAAAATAAAGTATGATGACCGTTATATAAGAAAGATAACAAAGAAGGTTTTACAAGAGTTATACAAGTGCGAAGGATGTTGTTTCGTGGATACGGATGGTTATTGTAATTTTTGACATTGCGTGGCAGAGCGTCTGGTGCCATTCACAGTCTCGCGTTTGTGAGCCCATTTGTATCCACACAATTCCGAGATGCGATCCTTGAAGATCTGCCATTGAGCAGCAGGAACGCACACGATTTCATCAGGAATGAGTGCAAGAACGCCAGGTACAGTCGAGTGAGAGAGAGCGTTGCGAATGTTGTCAAGGGTAGTAACTTGTCGCTTGTTCATAGTTGTTGTAATAGCAAAGAAACTTCCTCCTTCAAAACAACATACGCCTTTTCTTTTCTGTCCCTGCCATATAATCATCGCCGTTCCCAACCATATCTATAGGTTCTAAGAAGCACTTGTAATGACATTCAATCCCATCTTACACCCGTAATGCAGACAACTGAGATATGATGACGGCATAATGTATGATCTTTTACTTTTTTTTAGCAACCATAACATCTGCAATAACAATAATATAATCACATTCCATCCATCAATATATATAACTACTTTATCAATCAGGACCGGCAATGTTGTTGGTATATGCAAAAGGAAAAAGGTAATCGTCGTTGCCATCGTGTGTGTGCAAGTACAGTGAATTGCAGAGGAGGATTATTCCTGTGGTGGTTTGTATGCATCATAAGAAATATAATTATTATCGCATTAATGTATGTACACACAGTAAAAAAAGAGGTGACCATCATTATGATGATGATGATGATGATGTGCGTGTGCATACAAGTATGAAAACAAATGACCGGCGTCATAGTCGTCATCATGTAATGTGGGTGTAGATGATAGTAAAAGGAAAAGGATGCCTGCGTATTACAGCTTTTATATGCATGTGATTTCCGATAAAATTTTTGTTTGCCTCTTTCTCCCAAAGTCCATCCGTGCTCTATAATGGCAAAGGTCAAGAAGCAATCATCTCCAAAACAGCAGCAACAGCAAAAGAGAAAGGCTTCGGCAAGGAAAGGATCTGTGACAAAACCGAGGCCGACTAAGGAGCAAATCGAAGAAGCTGCACGTGGACTGAAGTCCTTGAAAAAATATATCGCTAAGCAACAAGCCAAAACATCCACCGCTCTTAACGATGAAGACCGAGCTCCTAGTCCAATTGCCCTTGTAACTGAAGCGATACGGAGCCTAACTTTGGAAACTGGTACTATGATTGATATACTGGCCAATTTTATAATGCTCTATGTTTTCTGATATTCTCTGTAGCCCCCAACATCTGTGAAGAAGTTCCCGTTGCAAGCACGCATTTAGTGGATGCAGCATTAACAAAGGACAAAGAAGTAGTAGAGAAGGACAAAGAAGCAGTGGCGAAGGAGGAGATAACAGTGCTGAAGTACAGAGTTATTCCTTGGTCTTCGTTGGGACCACACGGAAGAGTAGTGTCAGAAGTTAGAAACAGAAGACCTGCGACAAGGACACATGCACAGAGGAGTGTGTACTATAGAGTTCTTTAGGCGTTTCTTTATTGGGCTACTCTATAATTGTATAAAAACACCTATCTCGTCAAAGCAAAGCGTCGTTTCTGTTTCTCTTTCTCCTGCTGCTGCTGTACAAACAACAAGAACCATATCTCTCCCGAACGCACTGGATTACTCTAACAGAAGAAGATAAACATTCAAAAAAATTGGATTATAAATGTGCGACAGTCACCTGTATAAGTTGAGCTGCTGGCGTTTCAGGTTCTGCGCCTACATGTTCCTTGTTTCGAGAGTTCCGCGACAAGGGCGTGATGAGCATGATGGAAAAGTAGAAAAGAGATGAAGATGGATAAGAGGAAATAGAATTACGAGAAGAAAAGGGCATATAGAGAGATAATAAAAGAGAAGCTCAGGAAATGAGGTATTTAATTAAAGGTTGTCTTCTTTTGCAAGGCAACGGGGAAAGAAAGTGGTGGAGTGCGTGATCCATGCAATATAATCTTTCACTGGGACGCGGCCGATTGCATTGATCAGACGTTTCTTCCAATCCGGAGTTTTCTCTTCTGTTGGCTGATCTTCTGTTGGCTGATCTTCTGTAGTCTGGCCTTCTGCTGGTGCGTCATTTTCGGCGTCATCCTTGATGATCGCCTGTTTGTAAAGGTTTTTTACCTTTGAAAAGAACTCTTCGATTGGGTTTAGAAAGGGAGAGTAGGGGGGAAGGAAGACAAGGTGGTATCCGCGCTCTTCTACTGCTTGCGTGATATATGCCGGTGTATGGATTGGCGCATTATCACAGACAAGGTAATACCCATGGTTTTCTTCCTTGTCAAGATTATCCATCACACTTCCGAGGAAAGCCAGAAAATCTACTGCCTTTGTTCCTCCTTTGCTGTTCTAATGGTAGCCTCGACAAGGCCAGTATGGCCGATGGCTGCGAGCAAGATTTTCGATGCAGTCCGCATTGCCGGAACGTTGACATATGCAGCTGTGCCACGAATCGACCAAGCTGAGTTTCTTGTCATCGTACCAGTAAAGGACGCTTCATCGATGAAAACACAGTTCGACAAGTAGTCAAGTTTACCATCTTGTATGTGTTCAAGCATATAGTTTTCCCACTTTTCCTTGGTCTCTGTGCTTGTGCGCGCTACTGGATAGCGCTGTGCCTGTTTCAGAGTCAAACTGCATTTGCGTAGAAGATGTCGGTAGATGGTGGCTGAAGAAAGAATGACATCATGCTTCTTTTGGTACGCCGTGCGCATTTGCTCAAGTGTGGCCGTGTTGTTGGTGGTTACAAAATCTTTCAAAAATATATGGCCCGCATCGGTAATGACTGACCGCCTTACTGGCCTTGCATCGTCTGCAGAAAATGTAAGTTCACCAGTATTGTATTTTTGCACGTACCCACCAACAGTTGATTTGGGCATGCCATACAAACGCCCAACTCGCGATAGCGACATTCCCCGTTTAGCACCTGGTTCACAGCTAGTAATATCTCCTTCTTTGTGTATCTCTGGCGTTTTTTGACCAAGCGAGTTTTCTTGCATGGGACGGGCTCACTGGCTGTTGGTGCGCTTGTGTTGCTGATATATCATCCTCAGTTGAGGGCGGTCGAAAAGTGATAAATGGTAAAAGAGACTTCAAAGTGGACAAGGTTGTGTTTTCAGTATCCACTTCCATTTCATCAGCGGATTGCTCGCTAATATTATCATCGCATTCTGATCATTAACGAAAAGCACAACCTCGCCTGAATCTAGATATCATATAATTTAGTAGTCGAAAAATAAGAAACAATTAAAACAGACTTACCCGGCTCTGGTGCGTTTGTATCTAGTAGCCATCTACTTGGCTCCTCTTCCATACAAGATTTGATGCAATATCTTCGTCATTCTCTATATTTTAAGGTTAGAATAGCCAAAAGTAGATGGTTTTGACATACTAACCAGATGTATTATTGTCACTATGCGTTTCAGACACGCTCAGCTCGTTTATCCCCTTAATAATGGTGGGGACGTCCACTTTCGTGGAGCGTGCTTTACTTCTCTTTTGCACTCTGTGCGATGAACGAGAAGCAGGTATATGCAATGAACGAGAAGCACGGGTTTTTGACTTATGTGGAGAGCTGTTCATGTTCAGGTCAAGGGTTCAGAGGGAGTATAAAGCGAGAGAGAATGCTATAGTTTCTGAAATAGGAGAAAGGTTTCAATTAAGCAATCGATCCACAAATCATGTGTTGTTCTACGGGACCCCACATATTACAACCTGGTTTGCATTTAGAATTAGAAGCGACCACACCAAAAAAGGGGAAGTGTCACCTCTAAACCTAGGCCAATACATTACCGTCATGTTTGTAAGCAAATAAGATCCAAGTACTTAATAAAGAAAACATAAGTAAACAAAACCCATAACAGCAGCAAATAAAGGATTAACATGTGCCATCTGTTGTCAGATCGACAGCTGCGTTTAGAGATAGAACCCATCAAATTCGAAATTTTAAGTAGTCAATATCACCTACTACAGTATATCACCATTCAACCTTCGTTTTTAAACTATATCATAGCTTGCTATATGCATGAAGTATATGGAGTATGAAAAAGTTTAAAAAAGGTGGAGGATAATAAATACATGTGTCTCAGCATTTGGGATGTTTGTAAACAAAGGACCCGGTCCAGATGATTGAATAGACACGTATCAGTTTGTAGTTGCTAAGTGTGTAAGTAGAAATGGGTTTTTTATAGATGCTTCTGTATACTAGGCTAACGTCGAGGTAGTTGAAATTTAACTATTGCAGTCGAGCCACTCTTAAAAAAACCGGATATGACTTCTTTATGATATCATTTACTCGAATTCACAAGAGTACTAGCAAATTTTACCATATATGAGCGTTTTGGTCTGCTACACAAGCTATAAATGCACCAAAATACTAACCAGGTTCATCACCACGAGCTTCACTCATTGCATCCATAACACGGATATAATGGTCCAACTGCTCGTTGAATTCTCTCATTATTTGAGCAGCAGTATCATCTGATATTCCAGAAGCCCGGGCTGCTTGTTCCCACGTCCTATCGTTGCTTCTATAGAAATACAGATTGATAAATTTGTCTCGCTGTTTCTGCGTACAAAAATCAATACTTGGAACAACAGCATCTCCACCTGAGAAAGACGTAGTGATGGTGGGAACAATTCTTGAAGACATAGTTCAAAATTAAGAGAAATGTGATGATAGTAATCTAGCTTTTAAAAGAATTCTCTCCATCCCCTTACCTTTGTATACGTGTACTACCCAATAAAAATTACTAGACCAACTGCAAAGCAAATATTGCTGCAGCCAACATATTTGTCTAAACGTGATATTTTTCGCCTGTAATACTGCATTCATAATTACGCCTGTTTGCGCCTGCACTATTTGTCGCCTATCGTTACATTTTGTGAATTTCAAGTACCTTTGATAGCTCCTGAGAGCATTACACATCCTTTTGGATACGTAAAGTGACCATGGAAAATTGAAAGATTTAAGCAACAAAAGGCAAAGCAATCTGATTTATGGAATCACCCTTTTTGATAATATTTCTGTCCTTAGGATTAAGAACTATCGCCTTTGGATTGTTAAATTATCAATCCTGAGATTATAGACTTTTGCTTCCAATGAGAATCCTATCTTGATTATGACTATTATTAATGATCGCTGCTGCTTACGAAGAATCTATTTTTCAAGTGTCGTGTGCCTAATGTACTCCATGTTATCTGTCATACCTTCCACATAGCAAAGGAATGAGAATAAGAACTCGATACATCAGACCTGTCATTGCTATATAGAACTACCCAAACATTTTATGCCATGTATTTAACGCCAACCTCTGATCAGCATGTGGTTTACAACTGGACGACAACCACAACTCACCAATGCTAGAACACAGCACGCACTTCATATACATACTCTCACTGCCCTACTACTTTTTAGGCGCTATATACAGAGTATAAGATTCCTTATTGAGTTGGTTCGCGCATCTGACTGCAACGTTTTTAATTGCCATGGCAACCATTATGCAATAAGCCAATACAGTTTGTTTTTTGTGATTGCCGCATCACTGTACTATGCTCTATACTGTAGAGCGCACTCCTGTGGAACGGTGCTTACATTTGAGCCAGCTTCTGTTATACAGCAATAGCATACGACGAGATGGTTCGCTCTTATGCGTTGCACATTGCGTAGTTCGAGTAAACGATTATATGGATCAAGTAAGTTACGCGTAGAAGCAGCGTACAGCTGCTCATAGTCACCCTAAGGAGTATAGACTGTGGTCATGCCGAAACAGCGAGCACCTTTTTTCTTCCTGATACCCCTTCCCCTAAGAACTTGAAAAGATACCTGCTTAGTTTTTACCCATTACCGACATGTCATATAGTCTTGCAGCCTTTTTGATACTTCAACTACTATAATAGAGAAGCTAGGGTTGATCGAGCAAGTTCATGCAAAAGCAAAAAGAAGCAGGTGAGAAAAAAGGATTGATAGTATGGAATGAAATGGGTAAAAAGAATCAAGGGGGAAAGTAAAAAGTTGCAGAGAAGAAAATTTTTAAGTGGTTTCTTCGTTTGCACTCAACATCCTGTACGTGTAGCCGATGGTTGCTTTTATATCTTCAGCTGACAGTCCACGAAGTACGTTACTGAGTCGTTCCGAAGCAGTATCCATATCGTTTAGCTCATCAAGACCTTGACGCGGGCAATCTCTTTGCGCAGTGTCGAACATGTCGTCCACCGGGTTCATCGATGATGAACAACAAGTAAGAAAAAACACGCGGTGGTTTCGCTCCATCACCTTCGTGGTTATCAAGGTCTTGAAGTCATCTGAAACCGCATCGAAAACTAGAACGCGGTTGAGCTGACGTTTTTCGTCAAGCCAGTCGAAAACCTTCTCAAGGAAGGAGACGACGTGTTGAGTAGTCGTTTTGCCATTCGTCACATGTTTCTCTATGGCTAAGAGACCCTTTGCTGAGACAGCAGCAAGTAAGCAGAAGGCGGGGAGGCAATCACCGTTATTCGTCATCATCCGCTCCTGTTCCTTCTCTTTCATCGGGTACATCCTTCTTGCACGGATGAAAAATGCCGCTTCACCAATGAAGATGCAGTTGCGCAAAGGGTCTACTACATCTCGAATCGACATTTCCTCACAAATTGCTCCAACCGACCCAGTTCCGCTGTCACTAGTTGCCTCTGGAAACGATTTGAACTTTTGCATAGTAATGCGCAAGTTCTTGCGCAAGTACCTGAGCAAAGTCCATGGTGCTACTTTGTCGACAAAGTGTCGCTTAATGGCATCGACGAGGTAGGATACCGTGGCATCGGGGTTGCCATCTATAAGCGCTCGGAGGTACTTGTAGTGGTCCTGTGTAAGGACCGTTACAGTCTTGCGGCCTCTTTGCTTGCGTTGCAGCTGGCCCTTGTTGTAGTGCGCAGTGATAGTGCGTATGCTGCCTTCTGGCACATTCAAACGCGTGCCCAGTTTCTTGGATGACATGCCCCTGTCTAAAGACAGAGACAGCAAGTGCTGGAGCTGAGCATCGGTTATCTTGTTATACTTCCGTCTTTTGACGGAAGTAGCCTTCCGACTGCCACTTGGCTAGACATCCCTGGTCTGGTTTGAGGGGGTGTCCACGTCGATGTCTTCCACAGAAACTTATAGGTACCTCAAGTTAACGCCATTCAGATTTATATTACAAGATGCAAGTAGTTTAAAATCCAAACATACCATCCTCATTCTCACCCATAGTGTTTGCACCTTAGTCATGGTGAGCATCGTCATCTTTATGATTTACCATAACATCGATGCATTGAGTCAAATATGAAGTGCATAATGTTAAAATAAATCAACTGATGAAACAATGTACATACTGATAGCAGCTGTTTCAGTCAGGCTGACATTGCTAAAGTTTCTTATGAGATTGCTCTCATTGTCTTGCTCGTAGTTGTTAGTAGCGCGACTGGATTCCATGGTGTATAACTTGAAGTTGATAAAACGGATTGGGGTACAAGCTTCTCTTATATTCATATATTTGCCTTTATATTTAGTATTTGTTTGCTAAAAATTAATTACGGAAGATTGTGAAACATTTTTTTTTGGTAGACTTCAAATCTCAGACCACCATTTGCACCTTTTTGGACCTCACAGGTTCTTGTAATTTGTATCTTTGTGTAGTGCAGACGACAACTGGCATTTTGGCTTTCATATGTTACATAACAGAATGCAAGATAATCACCTGCAGCGCAGCTTAAGGGAAGCTACAGATAGACTTTCACACAATAGTACTTCTCTTACGCACATATTCCAAGATTCAGTTAGTAATATTATGCGTTGCATATGTACTGAGTGCTATCGTAGCTTATACCGAGGTCAGTTTCAGCCAAGAACATCGATCCTCACTATCAATAATACGTCCGGGCGACGATATACATACTGGTTATACGAGGAGATAGAGGTAAAGAGGTGTATTCAAGCACAACCACATCCCTTATCCATTAGGACTGCATACGCACAGTGAACGTGTAGTACAACGCTTTTTTTGTTTACATTGCCGATTAACCAATGATTGCTCAGATAGTTCTTTCTTCCTTCCTTTTTTTACTCACAAGACGTCAGCTACGCGAAACTAATATGTAGCTCAATAAGAAAGGGGATGAAGCGCCAAAAGGAAAAGAGTTAGCAGCAACAAGTACAGGAAAAGAACGGCCTTGTGTTTTGTACAGTAACAGAAGGATTAGCATCACAGGTCTACAATTCAAAGTAACTTTTTGACAATGGGCCACAGCTAGCCGTAGCTAATGGAGCATCAAAATCAGCAGTTTGTTATGGTAGATGGCGAGTCAAGATTGACATATGGTATAGTACTGTGGAGCGTCAGGACTGGCCCGTAAAAAGTCGCAAACGTAGCTCTTGCTTTAAAAAAACGAAGTTCTTAGAGTATTGTCGGTCTTTATTTAATATAGTGGTACTTCTTGCTTTGCATGCACAATCTTCACTCAGAAAATGGGATTGACGGATGTACCCACAGTCGCTTTGCGAGGCGATAGAACGATAGAGACAGCTAGACTGCTGGATTGGGAGCGTGTTTGTTGTGTGCTTACCAAACGCACGTGGAAACAAAGGGAATACAGCCAGATGACTACTATCTGCAATGTTGGATATATAAAAGACTGATCATTGTTGGGAAGGTTGTATACTCAAGAACAGCACTCACTACGATATTGCTTCTTATTCACTAGTGCCTACATAGATTGCGCCATCAAGACAGACACGATGTCACTAACCATTAACTTTCCGCCAATACGACCACCACATTATTCGCTCAGTAAACGATCGGCACCCGTATTCTACAATCATCCTCTCTTTTCAGCAAATAGCACCACCAGATTCCGATAATTATACATAATCCAGAATGATTATTTGGTGCTGCTTATCGCGCTACCAGTGTTTATTGGAGGCAATAGGTTGAAAAGATAAATTTTTATGGATCAGGATACACATTGTGTACAACTAAGTTTAAAGGAATAAAGATAAAGAAGGGACAAATGATGGCTTCGACGTGGAAGCTTAGGCTCTAAGTAAACTTACAACCTGACACGATTTCCTTTTACTATCATCTACACCCACATTACATGATGACGACTATGACGCCGGTCATTTGTTTTCATACTTGTATGCACACGCACATCATCATCATCATCATCATAATGATGGTCACCTCTTTTTCTACTGTGTGTACATACATTAATGCGATAATAATTATATTTCTTATGATGCATACAAACCACCACAGGAATAATCCTCCTCTGCAATTCATTGTACTTGCACACACACGATGGCAACGACGATTACCTTTTTCCTTTTGCATATACCAACAACATTGCTGGTCCTGATTGATAAAGTAGTTATATATATTGATGGATGGAATGTAGATTTTATTATTGTTATTGCAGATGCTATGGTTGCTAAAAAAAAGTAAAAGATCATACATTATGCCGTCATCATATCTCAGTTGTCTGCATTACGGGTGTAAGATGGGATTGAATGTCATTACAAGTGCTTCTTAGAACCTATAGATATGGTTGGGAACGGCGATGATTATATGGCAGGGACAGAAAAGAAAAGGCGTATGTTGTTTTGAAGGAGGAAGTTTCTTTGCTATTACAACAACTATGAACAAGCGACAAGTTACTACCCTTGACAACATTCGCAACGCTCTCTCTCACTCGACTGTACCTGGCGTTCTTGCACTCATTCCTGATGAAATCGTGTGCGTTCCTGCTGCTCAATAGCAGATCTTCAAGGATCGCATCTCGGAATTGTGTGGATACAAATGGGCTCACAAACGCGAGACTGTGAATGGCACCAAACGCTCTGCCACGCAATGTCAAAAATTACAATAACCATCCGTATCCACGAAACAACATCCTTCGCACTTGTATAACTCTTGTAAAACCTTCTTTGTTATCTTTCTTATATAACGGTCATCATACTTTAATTTCATCCAATCCACATCAACACAAAAGGAAAGAAACCCGTCAGTTATCCTTCCAGCTATCTACAGCTCATTTATCCATCAAGACCGGCGATGTTAATGTTGGTATATGCAAAAGGAGCAAAGTAATCGCGTCAGGTTGTATGTTTTACAAGCCAATGGCGGATCAGCGTCATGTTGTATATAATTGTGTTTGAGTAATGGAGAAAAAGATTGTTGCGTCGTTGTTGTTGTGAGTACGAATCGATTATGCAAGTCGAAGACGATGTTGTATTACACACGTAAGTTTTAAGTTGGAATGGTGCAAGATGGTGCATCAAGTATATACAGAGAAAAAGAGAAAGAAACAGTAATTCTGAATGAGCATATGTCCACTAAAGCTATACCCCAAGCACAACCGATAACCTTTTCCTTCCCTTGTTCACTTACCCGGCGTTTTTTAAGCAGTAACGGCGGTCTACTCCTTACAAATCTTGAGCACGTGCTTTTTTTAAGAAAACAATTACCTTCATTTCGTTTTTCAAGAAATCTGTGGATTGTGCCGTTTTGTTTTCTTTTTTCTTCTATTCATCGTGAAGAGAGTAGGAGCCATTTACAAGTGTGCGTCGCAGCTGTTGATTTGCAAGGCGAATGGTAATGAGAAAAAAAAAACGGATCTTTGGTTGTTGTTGTTTTTTCCTCCCTGCTTCCGCTAACAAACCCCACACTTTCCACCTACCTCAGCCACCCCCCTCCAATTTAACGTTCAGACCCTGTTCCCACAGCAAAATAGTAGGCTTGTGCACACAGTGAGTCTCTAACGCACTCTTGCCATTTCCTGTACGTTAGCCTGAAAGCTTCCTATCACGAGTGAAACAGCCATACTATATCTTACTTGACTTTGGCTTTGTACTGCTTAACTTTTATTATGTCTTGACTTGATTTGAAAATCTTAAGTACTTACAAATTCTGCTGATCTACTCTGCTACACTTAATATATTATCTACTTCTTCAACTTTTTTGAAGTCTTAGTTGACTAAAACTATGTCCAGGCTGACTGTTATTATGTCCAGGTTGTCTATTATTTGTGTTTGGATTGATTATTATTCTTGTCCAGATTGATTTTCATTAATGTATAGATTGATTATTATCTTGTCCAGATTGATTATTATTCTTGTCCAGATTGATTTTCATTAATGTACAGATTGATTATTATCTTATCCAGATTGATTTTACTCATGTCCAGATTGATTTTAATTCATGTCCAGATTGATTTTCATTAATGTACAGATTGATTATTATCTTGTCCAGATTGATTTTACTCATGTCCAGATTGATTTTAATTCATGTCCAGGTCGATCCTTATTCATGTCCAGATCAATCTTTATTCATGTCCAGCTCGATTTTCATTCATGTCCAGCTCGATTTTTATTCATGTCTAGATCGATTTTCATTCATGTCCAGCTCGATTTTCATTCATGTCCAGATCAATTTTCATTCATGTCCAGTTCGATTTTCATTCATGTCCACTCAGATTAACATTCATGTCCACTCTGCCTAAATAAAAGTTCAAACGTCCGCTAGGAGATGAAAAATCCTGTAATAAATTGTGTTCCTGGACCGTTTTGCTATCCAAATATCAAATAAAGATTTTGAGTATACCTGGGGTATACCTGGGTATACTGGGCATACTTACTAGGGATTACCCTGTGCTCAATAGTAAATGGCTTATATTTTTTTTTTTTGTTTTTTTTATGGCCTGGAGGCAAAATTTTATTTCCAACAGAGTGTCCAGAGGAGTGACTGACTATTGGGTGTGAATACATGTATGAGAAAATGAGGAACAGAGAAGTGATGGAAAGAGAAAACTATTTATATGTGCGGTGATAGATGGCAGTGGTATGAGCAGCTACTACCTGTGGAATGAAAGGATGGTCGTCGAATATGAAAGACTAATGTGCTGACCAGATCGCTTGAATGATGGCGATGCAGAGAAGAGCGGTTTTGGGTTGGGAGCAAGAGCGGCGTGCGAAGATAGCAGTCTTCATCGCATGTGCGATAGCCGGTAGGTGTGGATCGGCATAGTGAAACGGTGCCCAAGCCAGTCGCCACACTAGTTCTTTTTTCAGGCAATAATACAGGAAGTGATTAGTATCTTCGATGGGCGCAAGGCACAAGCGACAGCTTGGTGAGGGAAGAAAAGCTGGTGCTATGCGGTGGACTCTCGAGGCTGTCGGTAGGTGGTTGTGAAGTAGGCGGTACCAAATGTTGCGGCCTTGGTGTTCTGTTGGGATCTGCCAGAAGTTGGACCACGCAATGTTGACGTCGGGTGATGTGGCTGGAGTGAGGAGGTTGCGGAAACCCTGTGTGGTCCAGCCTGCTGTTGCCATTCTGTTGCAGAAGTGGTAGGAAAGAGCCGTGAAGTCTGCACTGCTGGTTGAAGATGTTGGCGAGTGTGTTGCAGTGTCGGCTTCATGTGTTGGTTCGGTCAGTCGACGAAAGAAAGGTCGGAGACGGAGGCGGTGGTGATGCAAATGTTGTCGTAGCTTGGCAAGTAAGTAGCGGGAGGGCGTACCATCGTCACAGCGGCGAAGTCGGAGGTATCTAAGAGCAGGGTCGAGTATATAGAGGTTCTTCACGAGAATGTGTTTGAAGCCAGGTTGATGAGGTAGACGGGTCCCAGGGATTGGTTCCCAAGCTGCGTTGAAGGGTAATTCGAGACACGTAGTGGCAGAGAGGTTGGTCTGAGTCCAGTCTATGGGCATGCTGTCAAAGGCACGGAAGATCAATTTGGTGATGGACATTGTGCTTGTGCGGATGTCTTTACGGGCTGATGGACAAAACAACAGAGCAGGCAAATCGACTGTTGGGAAACGGCTGCATTTGAGCAAGTGCTCGGACAGACAGGCAATGTGATAGGGCGGATGTGGTGAAAGTTGCACCAAAGGCTCGATCCAACGAAGCTGAAGGACGTGTTGCTGCGTATGTGGATCAAGAATGCCGAGACCACCATGTTTGCGGGGTTGTCGAAGAGTAGCAAAAGCGATCGGTAGGAACATCCGGTGGTTGACAAAGTGGCTGATAATGGACGTGATGCGACTGAGAAACTTGGTGGTGGTCAGTGTCAGGCGAAGGACATGCCAAAGGGTTGCTAAGATGAGTGAGTTGGCGATGGTGGCGCAGCCACGAACCGAGAGTTGCCGGTGTGAATGTGCATCACAGCCTTTTTGGATGTTGTGTAGGAGCTGTTCCAGGAACCGATCAAGCTGTGCTTGAGAGGAGGCCAAAGGGAATCCCAGGTAGCTTACTGCTTCGTTGCTAGTGCGATCATGTGGTTGTGGGATGCCGTGAGCTGCCAGTGCTGAGGTCCAAGCTGGCAGCGGTGCACCAGATAGGCAGATAGCTTGCGTCTTGTGTCTGTTGAGTTTGGCGTTGGACGCTTGCTGATAGCAGTCGAGGTGAGCAAAAAGGCGAGTCAGATCAGTTTGATTATTCAAGAATACCATGACATCATCGGCATATGCCAGTACTTTCAAAGGAGCTAATAGAGTTGAGGTGGCCCTAGAGTAGTGCCATGGCGTGATTCCTTGGAACTGCTCGTCGGCTATAATCGCGCGTAAAAGTGGCTCGAGGGCAATATTGAATAATGTTGGCGAGAGCGGATCCCCTTGTCGTAAACCACGATTTTGCTGGATGGGACTTGCGATGTGGCCGTTGATATTCAGATGGATGCTAGTCGTTGAGAAAAGTTCAATGATGCTATGCGTAATCCTAGGAGGAAAGCCAAAAGTATCGAGTACTCGGGTTAGGTAAGTAAGATTGACTCTATCGAAACCTTTTTCGGCATCTAAGGCTAAGCAAAGACCGGAGCTGTCATCGATTTGAGCTTGTTCCATGACCAGGCGCGTCAAGAGTCCATTGTTGGCGATGAAGCGATTGGGCATGAAGCCGCTTTGAAAAGGCGTGATGACATCTTTGGCGGCAGCGAGCATGCGGCGGTTGAGGATCCAGGTGAAGATTTTGGCGTCGCAGTTGATCAAAGCGATTGGTCGCCAGTTTTTCAAAGTCGTTAAGTCCCCCTTTTTCGGGAGCAGGCACATGCTGGTGGCTGTCCAGGAACTAGGGTAGCGAGCATGGGTGAGAGCATCCCGGAAGACTTCTTTGGCTAGTGATTCATAAAGAGGATGTTTAAATACTAGGTACCACACACTATAGGGTAGCCCATCCGGTCCTGGACTGCTATGTTTAGATGTGCGTTGGGCGTTCATTTGTAGGTCCTCAATGTCAAATTCAGCGGTTAAAGCGTCTTGGGAGGCGGCGGAGAGCTTGGCAGTGTTGGGGATGGCAGCAAGCATTAATCCGACGCTTTCTTGATTGATGACGTCCGGGGTATAAAGGTCTTGGTAAAAGCTTCGTGCAGCGTCTTGAAGATCGGCTGTCTGGGTACAAAGTACGCCGGTGTGTGGATGTTGCAATGACGTGATGTTGCGGGCTTGCTGTCGTTGCGTGATGGTACGTTTCAGGTAGCTAGCTGAGACCTCCCCTTGTTCGCGCCATCGTTGGCCGGAGCGTAATGCGTCGATATCTGTGAGTTCTTCTTATAGCATGGAGATCTGTTTTTCCATCGCGGGCAGGCGCCAGTTGCGGATGCCCATTGGTGGGTTGGATCGAAGGAAAGCATTGCGGCGGGATTGGAGCTTGGCCAACTCGGCTTTTCGCCAGTTGGACTTCTTGCGGGAGTAGGACTTCATTTGGTGTTGTAGAACCAGCTTGAGCGCCTCCCATTTGCTTTGAGCGGATGGGAAGGTTTGCAGACGAGGGAAGTGGTCGGATAGTGCTGTCGCAAGTTGTTGCTGGAAGACATGGTCACGAAGGATCAGCGGGTTACCTCGCCAGTAGCCCTTTCCAGATTGGGGCGGGCCTAGACAGATGGTAGTTGATAGCAAAGCATGATCGGTCCAAGATGGTGACTTCACGGGAGCGCAGCGAATTACGGAAGGAGTTTGCTGCGTACAGGTAGTCGATGGCTGATGATACGGTCCCCCTACGAAACGTGGGGAGAGGTGCTAGTGTGGGATCGGACTTGATGCAGTCGATAAAGCAGTCCTCGAGCCAAGCAAACCATGACGAAGGAGCGTTGAGATGAAGTTGTGGTCGACTGGTGCTGTAGTTAAAGTCGCCTGCAATGATGAGGCGGTCGGTGAAGTATGTGGTGGTGCTGAGAGTGGTGAGTGCTGACTGGAGTGTGTTGAAAAAGTAGCGGCGTTGCTGAGCAGTTGTTGCCGGGGCGTATATGTTGAGCAAGAAGAATGCTTCAAAGGCGTTGTGATCGTGTTGAAGTCGAACGAGTTGGGCCCGGGGACCAATCGATAATGGTATTTCAGTGAGAGTGATATCGGGTGAAAGCGAGACAATGCCGCAGTGCATGGTCCAAATAGAGGAAGTCGCGTAGAATTGTTTGTGGAATGTTTCGCGAAGTTTGGTGGTGGTGGCGTGCGTTTCTTGTAACGCAATGATATGAGCTGATTGCCGCCGTAGAAAGCGGATGAGAGAGGAGCGGGCTTGTGAGTTGTTGGTTTTTGTGAGTCCATTACAGTTGAGTGTAAGGACGTTAATATTGTTTGTTTTTAAAGATATCATGATTGAGTATTTAGTGATGTGAGTCAAAGGATTAGTTATAATCCAGCTTCGGTTGTCTCGGTCCGGGCATGTACGCTCTGAAAGCGGATGTAACCCGAGCGTTCGATCGTTAGTAAGTGATCAGCTGCGCAGCTATCAGATTGAGCCATCTGAGTCAGCTTGGAGAGGAGGAGTGTAGCGAGCAACTTTTCTTCATCAGCGGAGACTTCGGATTGCTCAAAGATGAGCATGGCGTCCTCAGACATTGGTAATTTGCGGAACCATTCGCGATGGAGCTGAATGGTCGAGACTTATTGTTGTATCTTAGGTGTGACCAGTTTCGAACGGGTGGTATCATCGAGGAGCTCGGAAAGTGCTTCATCCATGGACGCCTCGAGTTCCATGGACGTGTCCATCAAGACGTCGGCATCAGAGGTCCCAGGGTTTGGCTCTTGAATGCCATTGCTAACGTCTGGTTCCAACGATGGTGTGGAAACGTCAGATGCTGGTGGTGCGCGTGCGGGTGGCGTCGCCGGAGGCGCGTCCGATCTTTTGTTGCGGTTTCGTTTGCGGTTGGGAGAAGAGGAAGCTTACTGTTCGTTCTCTGATTGTGGGTTGGTTTTGCGGCGAGTGCCTGGTTGTTTGCCTGACACATATGCATGTTTGTCGGGGCAGTGATAGGACAAGTGGCCTTTTTTGCCACAGGACCAGCACTCTCATTGGTTGCTGCGGCGCAGCAGGCATTCACGAACGACGTGAGAAGCAGAGTGACATCGGGAGCAGTGTGGTTTCATTTCAGAAAATGTGCCGTAAACGAGGTTGTTTTCATCCCCGCACCAGGGGATATGGTGGTCCAAAGTGGTGAACGCTTGTTCGCGTTCCAGCAGCTGTTGATCAATCACTGCAAAACCGTTTCCCATGAAGAGATTGGTTGTTTGGTCGCGGTAGACACCTACGTCCATGACACGGCCGTACATGGCCATGGTCGTTTGAAGACCTTGCACTAGGGCCTCGGGACTCAGGAAAGGTAGGCGTGTCAGGCAGATTTTCTTGATTTGGGTGGTAGGGTAGAGGCCAGGGGTGCCGTGGATAAACGTTTGCTTTGGGAATTCCAGGCCTTGTTCGAGAGCACGACGGTAGTCGTCTGGTTGCTGGAAGTAAACTTCGAGAATGACGCGAGGACCTTCGGTGTGGTGCTGGACGCCATTGATGTGTGCGTATTGTTCAGTCAAAGTTTGAGAATGTCAGTGACTTTGCCGGGACGAGAACTAACATCGAAGAAGACAGCGTTTGGCGATCGGCCCACGCGCCAGACGTGAGAGTAGATGACCGTCTGCTGTTGGCGTGATGTATCTTGAGAGACGGAATAGGAGTTGTGGAGAAGAGACACCCGCTTCTTTTGGGCTACTTGAGCCCATGAGAGGCGAGGGTCGAGCAATGGTGTAGGGTTGTCCGAATTGTTGCCTGAGGGCGTTTCAGGCATTTTTAAAAATTAGCGGAGAAACCTGAATGAAATGGCTTATATCTCCACAACCTATTAATTAGGTCGGAGTTTTCCACATAATAAATCGTGTTCCTGGACGGTTTTTCTATCTAAATATCAAATAAAAAATTTTGAGTATACCTGGGGTATACCTGGGTATACTAGGTATACTCCACCTACTAAGTAATCGCCGTGGCAATTCTATAAACTGTGAGCAGTCATTGCTTGATCGTGAACTATATAGAGAAGAAGGGCATATCGAATATCAATAGTATTTCTGGGTACGCTTCACTTATAATAATCATCTTTCATATGAGAAAATGTGTCAAACCGTTATAAATTGCGCTGATGAAACTGTGAGCGGTCATTGCTGGATCGTGAACTATATAGAGAAGACGGGCATATCGAATATCAATAGTATTGCTGGGTACGCTTCACTTATAATAATCATCTTTCATATAAAAAAGTGTCAAACCGTTATAAATTGCGCTGATGAAACTGTGAGCAGTCATTGCTTGATCGTGAACTATATAGAGAAGAAGGTCATATCGAATATCAATAGTATTGCTGGGTACGCTTCACTTATAAAAATCCATCACGATCCCCACGTTTCATAAAAGAGATTGTCAAACCGTCATAAATTGCACTGATGAAATTGGCAGCGGCCATATCTTCATTGTCAACTATAAATAAAAGGTCATATCAAGTACCAATAATAATATTGTTGCTACCCCCTCCCCCTCACGTATGCCTTTAAGAATGTTATCCAAACCAATATATATCACCTTGAAGGACTGGTCTCGGCTGTTTCGTGATCGCCAACTATGGCTATTAAAGAAAAGAGAATCGTAGCAATCAATGGCAATAACAATTATATTTCTCCCCTCACGTATGCCTTTAAGAATGTTATCCAAACCAATATATATCACCTTGAAGGACTGGTCTCGGCTGTTTCGTGATCGCCAACTATGGCTATTAAAGAAAAGAGAATCGTAGCAATCAATGGCAATAACAATTATATTTCTCCCCTCACATATGCCTTTAAGAATGTTATCCAAACCAATATATATCACCTTGAAGGACTGGTCTCGGCTGTTTCGTGATCGCCAACTATGGCTATTAAAGAAAAGAGAATGGTAGCAATCAATGGCAATAACAATTATATTTCTCCCCTCACGTATGCCTTTAAGAATGTTATCCAAACCAATATATATCACCTTGAAGGACTGGTCTCGGCTGTTTCGTGATCGCCAACTATGGCTATTAAAGAAAAGAGAATCGTAGCAATCAATAGCAATAAGAATTGTCGTGCAATACAACATCAAAACATATGAGAACCCTCTTGTGTAACCATAGTCGCGAAAGCCATTGTGTCTTGTAAAAAATCCGTATGTGCGCTTAGCATAGAGCTCTATGGTATTTTAAACAGAGATCCGTATGAGAAGTTAGCATAGAGCCCAAAGTCTACAACGCAGCATGTTGTGTGTTTGGAAAGTGGCTGTACAACTGTCAAAACAGCCAAGAACTGATCAACTATGTATATAAAAAAAAAGAAAGTTATATGAATTAGTAGTAATAAAGTTCATGGTGACGGGCTTCTGTCAAAAGCTTGCTTCCCACGCTTTCAGGCTGTACCCTTCTCTTCCTTCTGCCATTCACCAACCGCAATGACTTGAGACTTTTGTTGTCGTTTGCAATGCTAGATTCAGTAATGTTAACTTTGACATTGTTCGTTATAAAAACTACTTTATATATGTGCAACAAAGATAGAATAATACTCACACAGCAACAAGAGCACCTTTTTTCGAGTGACGGACCCGCTTTACACAGAAAGAGAGGGCATAAAGAGCTTGCTACCCTTCAGGTCGTACCTGTCCATTCATTCCACCATTCACCATTCGCAATTGTTTGAGATTTGTGTTGCCCTACAGTGTACAATTCCGATTGCAATAAAGTTAACTTTGACATTGCCTTTGACATTGTTCGTTGTAAAAAATACTTTATATGTGCAACAAAGATAAAATAATATACACTTTCGCTGACACCGCGACTCGATCAGCTGCAAAGATTGCTGTACACAATGCACAAATTGCGTACTGCCACCCACGTTGAGTGTCTGTAAGAGCACCTTTGTTCCAGTTACAGAACCGCTTTATACAAAACCACAGGCGATCAAATTATACTTTATGCCGTAAAATCGACGTCCGTGCGCACACATATTGTTCTTTTTTTTTTTGTATACTTTATTGATGACGGGGAACCAAAATGGTACGCCCTGTAATTGAAAATTTAAACATAAAGAAGAATAATGGGGAAATTATATAGAATACTAAAGTGGAAGACTAAGCTGGTAGAAGGTTCACTCCTCGTCTGAAGACTGCACTCCCATGCTCCTTGTGAACTCGGCTAAGTGATATCAGGCATTCTTGGCGACGACGCTGGCTCGGAACCGTTGCTGGTCAAAAACAAAGCACCAATAGTGGCACCAGATGCTATGAATTACAATGCTGATCGTAGTGTCGGAGAGTGGATGATGTGTACAGGTGGGGGGTTGGAGGGTGGTGAGGTATTGTATGATCTCAGTAGTACTCCAATCACAGTTGGTTTGTTGACAGATGATACGCCACACTCGCAGCTTGATAGGACAGGAGACAAAGAAATGGTCAATAGTGTCGACATGAGAATTGCAGATTGGACATCGATCTGAAGAAACGATTGCTGGCATATGTCTATTAAGAAGACTGCGCGTGGGGATATGTTTGTGGAGAAGGCGCCACCAAACCGTACGTGTGTTGTGGGGGATCGGCGCACGCCAGAATTTGAGCCAGCTGCGGGCTGGGATGGTCGTGACAGAGGTGGGATCGGGATTGGGGGCTTGGATGGTGCGGCGTAGAGTAGCGGTTGATAGGTGATCGATTGAGCGTAGATTTGTGAAACGGATTGCATTGGCGAGGGGTTCCTCTGCTATACAATGTGATGGTATAGAAAAGGCGGTGGGGGAGAGCAATGCCACCAGCCATTCCGGAAATAGGAGTTGTGAAGACAGAAAGGCCCGTTTGAGGGCCAAGACGGTGTTGCAGTGGTTGTCGATTTCATTGTTGTGACGAACACGTAAAAATCCGCCAGGATCAAAGACAAAAGGATCGAATAGATGAAGCTTAGCTAATGCGCGCGTGGATACAGGAATCGAAGATGAGGGTAATAGCAAGAGTCTGAGGGGAATAACAAGAGCTGTTCCAGGGGTAATGTGTAGGGGTTGGTGGAAAAAAGTGAGGGGGATAAGTGAATGACAAGCTTTGATGATGGGATGGAGTAGTTGGGGAAAGAGCGATATAGGTTGGCTGGTGAAGAAATCATAGAATATAGAAGGTGACTTGGAGTGTTGCATAACTTCATAAAGGATATAAAACGAGATAAGAGGGGGGGAGGTACTACTGAAAATTCCGTGTATCCATCGTGATTGGAGTGCAAGTTGTTGGAGGGCGGGGTCGAGGAGACCAAGACCACCTTTGGATCGCGGTTGACATAGGTTCGACCAAGCAGTTTTTGGGTAACCAACGGAGAGAAATTCGCGGGCGACTGTACGAACTAGTCGAAAGAAGGATGAAGGCACCGCCGTGACAGTGAGAACGTGCCACAGCCTGCTGAGGATGAGTGAGTTTAAGACCATGCCTTGACCTCGGATTGAAAGTTTACGTTGCCGGATGAGTTGACAATGTCGTTGTATTTTGTTGATGATGTTGTCGAGGAAGGCTGCTAGCTGTTTAGGATGAGAACTAAGTGGGTAGCCAAGGTAGCGGATGGCTTGGGCAGAGGTACGATCGTGGATTGCGTTTATTCCGATGTCTGCAAGAGCCGGCATCCACTCCGGGAGTGGGGCACCAGAAAGAGATACGACTTCTGTTTTGTCAATGTTAACCCGGCTGTTCGAGGCGCGACTGTATGTATCAAGGATGTTGAGGAGTGCTGACAATTCCTGAGGTACTGGAAGAAAAACGAGAAGATCATCGGCATAGGCTAAGAGTTTTAACGGCGGAGGAGCAGGGAGAGAGTTTTCTAGACGAAGGTGCCTAATAGGAGAGAAAGAAAAACCAGTGAGTAGTGGTGAAGATAGAATAGAACGTAGACAAGGTTCAAATGCTAAATTAAATAGGAGAGGGGATAGTGGGTCGCCTTGCCGCAGGCCGCGACCTTGGGCGAAGGGATGGGAAATATGACCATTAATATTGATGTGAACATTTGTAGGGTAATATAGGGAATGTAAACAGGAAATCAATGGATTGGGCAAACCAAAATTCTGCAAGACTTGTTGCAGATAATGTGGATGGATACGGTCGTATGCTTTTTCTTGATCAAGAAGCATTGCGACACCAGGATGCTGTTGAAGTGAGGCATGCGACATTACCAGCCGGGCAAGAAAACCATTATCGGCAATTGACTGGCCAGACATAAAACCAGTTTGAAGAGGGTTAACGAGAGTATTCAAGGGCATACGCCTAGAGATGATTTTGGTCAGTAGCTTGGCGTCGCAGTTGATTAGTGATATTGGGCGCCAGCTTTTGAGGAGAGATGTATCCCCTTTTTTTGGCAGCACAACCAGGGTGGTTTGCCGCCAGTAGGTTGGAAACGTGGCTGTGGACAGTGCTTCGTTGTAGACTTGTACTGCGAGCTGGGCGACATATGGATGAGTAAGTGCGTGCTGCCAGAAAACAAATGGAAGACCATCCATTCCCGGGCTGGAGTTCTTTGGGGTATGCTTAAGTTGCGTGACAAGTGTGTCAATGGATATTGGGTTAAGTAAAGTTGATTGTTGATGAGGTTGAAGGTGTACGTCGGCGGGTATGTTGGAGAGTAGCTCGTCAATGGCGGCTTGGTCGATGGGGTCAGGTGTATACAGCCGTGCATAAAAACTGTGTGCATGGTGTAACATAGTCTCGGGGGTGGTGAAGAAGGTTGTAGATGTAGCTGTTTCTCGTAAATGCAGCATATATTGTTTTTGTTGGCGTTGAGTTAAAACTCGGTAGAAATACTTCGTACTGCGTTCACCCTGTTCCTGCCAGCATTGCTTGGCTCGGAGGGCCAGTGTGGCCATGTCGTCTAGCTGTTTTGAGGCGATGGTTGACTCGATTGCTTGTAGGCGGTCTCGATTTGGTTGTTGTTTCCGAAGGATTCGAAGACGTTCACGGTATAGATGTTGGGTTTGTTGATGAGAGCGTTTCAGGTGGCGCCCATAGGTGATGCTAAGTTGCTTTACAGCTGCTTTGAGGTTGTCCCATTGATCGTGCGGGCTGTGATTGTTAGTGGTTGGATCATTTTGAATAACATCAAACAAGTAGTCTAGTTTCTCAACATAGTCATCATGGGTGAGGTAATAAGGGTGGAGGCGCCAGATTCCTGGGCCTGTTCTGAAGGGGAGGGGTAAGGCTGTGGTTACCAAACAGTGATCAGTCCACTCAGATGAGTTGAGGTAATGCACGTTGGGTGTAGTTGAAATTAATTCAGAGCTGCGAAATATGTAATCGATGGTGGTGCGGGCGCAGTGGCTCCTAAAAGTTGGGAGTGGTTTGTCTCCCGGTTCTGTGATGCAATCGGTAAAATGTTGAGAGATAATGTCGCGCCAGGCTGGACAATGGTTGGTGCGTCGATGCAGTTGAAGGTTAAAGTCGCCCATGAGGAAACAGCGACGGAGAATGCTGGGGCTGGCAATAGTGGACCAGGTGGTGCTTAATTCGTGGTAGAATTGACGGCGTGGTGAATATGTTGCTGGAGCATAGATGCAGATGATGTAGAAGGGATCGATGTTGTTGTTGGTATACGTTACCCGAGCCAGTAAGACACGGCCAGAGAGGCAGCTATTAACGAGATGCAATTGGATGTTGGAGTCTAAACTAAAGAGTGCACAGTGAGGGGTCCAAAGGGATTGATGGGATTGGAGGTGTAAATCGATATTATGGTAGTAGGGGGGAGTCACGTTGTGTTCTTGAATAGCTAATATATGAAGGAGAGGGGAGGGGGAAGAGGAGCGTAAGTATCTTAGTAAGTGTTTTTTTGGGTTTTTTTCTTTATTATATTCAGTGCGAGCTATGCCTTGAAGGCCTCTCACGTTGAGAGTGCCCAGGAAAATTGATTGTGATGTTGTATCACTCATTTAAATGTACGATGAAAGATGAGGGGGAGTCTTGATAAGACGCCCGCTATGAGACCGGCGTTCAGCATTGCCAGTGTTATTTGGTGAAGTGGGAGGTGGAAAAGCAGACTCCCGATCAATGTCCATGTTAGTAGCATGAGAGGGGTTATGGGGTGAGGCCTAGCTGCTCACATCAGGCGTTTGATTCGGTGGAGTTGGTGATCGGCCAGTACCAGTGATGTTCTCTTGTTGTGGTGAACCAGTTGTTGACGGAGAGTTTCGTTGTTGTTGATGCTGTTGTTGTTAAGAAATGTCTTTCAGACGATTGTTGAGTTCTTCATATAGGCGAGCGTCTTCGGCCCAGTCAGTGACGGGGGAGGTGGCTAGTGGATCGCGCGAACCATATTGTTTGGGCGAAGAGAAACGGTTCATTGCATCGTCTGTAGTAGCGGGGGCATGTCTGCTATCCCACGCAGAGGTGCCAGATTTGGGGTCGGCCATATAGATGTCCGACGTCTTAGGCTCCTGTTTAGTTTGTGGAGGGATGGGAGTCGCAGCTCCTGAAGCAGGCGCCGAGTTGATGGGGGTAGGGTCGGGGCTTTGGTGGTTGATGCATCGTACATCAGTTTCGTTAACATGACCGATGGTGTTACAGCTGGTGCAAGCCGTGGGCGATCGTCGTCGCTGTTCGTGTAAGAGTTTGCATTTATTGATAGTATGGCCGTCGGTCTTGCAATAGACGCAGAACGGTGGCATTCCCTTCGCTCTGACGAAGGCACGAGAGGGGAAAGGTGAATTGAGGTGAAGATAACGGCGGATTGTCGGGGCTTTCTCGTAAAGTGAGACATCGATTAATGCGGTGGCCTCACCCCTAAGAACATGGTTCTGGCGAGAGACATAGGCTCAGATTTGAGCGACTTTACCATAGGCCGTCAAAGCTAAACGAAGTTCTTCAGTTAACTCAGTTGGGTCACATACTGGAAGTTGATACAAGTTAATCTTAACGAGGTTGGTATCGGCTGCTACATGGGGTAGGCCTAGGATACGTTCATTTTTGACTATGACACCCGATTCAAGTGCCTTTTTCTTTTGTTCTTCAGTTTTGAAAAGTGCTTCAACGAGAAGTTGTTTCTGTGAGCTTAGACGAGTCGACAAGGCGACGACTGTGCCGAGTTGTTCAACGAGGATGTCCTCTACTTCGGAACTGGTGCAGAGTTGTTGCATGTTGAAGATGATGCTGTTGGGATTTTGCGATCGGGCGATGGCGAGCATGGCTGGGTCGGTGTTAAGGATTGCGTCGTAATGGGGACCGTTATATAAAACGATGGAGGTGTTGGGGGAAATGGATTTCCGGTTGCTGTTTTTAGTGCTGGTGGAGCGGCGGGCTGCGTCAGCGTACCCTGTTAGGCGTTGAGATGTAGCCGTTGGAGTCGGCGACGATTGTTGAGATCTCGGAGATGGCGATTCAGGTGGCATTCGCGAAAGAGCTCCCCACATATTGTTCTGCTTGCTATACTAGCCATGTAAAACAAAGTCCGCTCCAAAGGCACAGCACTGTAGAAATCTAGAAAAAGTATAAAGCACGTCATGACGTTTTCTGTTGCCGGCATTAGTACCTTCCCATAAAGAATTCGGCGGCAGTCTTTTTTTTTATGATCAAATATGTATGTTTGTAAAATAAATGTAATATGAAGCATACTTTCCGTGAAACCAACCCAAACTATTGTATGCTGCCTTGAGGAGATCGACGGCGCCCGTTTTCTATGATCAACTATGTATATAAAATCAGAAAGTACTATCAGTGACTAAGAGTAATAGCAGTCAATAGTACTAAGAACTATAATGCACTCTCCCTCGACCGTATGGTTGAAGATGTCACCCAAACCACAACATATTACCTTGAGGGCGTAATCGCCGGCTGATTACGTCATCGTCACCTACATACATTGAAGAAAAGAAGGTCATATCGGATATCAATAGTATTGCTGGGTACGCTTCACTTATAATAATCATCTTTCATATAAAAAAGTGTCAAACCGTTATAAATGGCGCTGATGAAACTGTGAGCGGTCATTGCTTGATCGTGAACTATATAGAGAAGAAGGTCATATCGAATATCAATAGTAATACTGTTGCTGGGTACGCTTCACTTATAATAATCATCTTTCATATAAAAATGTGTCAAACCGTTATAAATTGCGCTGATGAAACTGTGAGCGGTCCTTGCTTGATCGTGAACTATATAGAGAAGAAGGTCATATCGAATATCAATAGTAATACTGTTGCTGGGTACGCTTCACTTATAATAATCATCTTTCATAAAGCAGAATGTCAAACCGTTATAAATAGCACTGATGAAACTGTGAGCGGTCATTGCTTGATCGTGAACTATATAGAGAAGAAGTTCATATCGAATATCAATAGTAATACTGTTGCTGGGTACGCTTCACTTATAATAATCATCTTTCATATAAAAAAATGTCAAACCGTTATAAATGGCGCTGATGAAACTGTGAGCGGTCATTGCTTGATCGTGAACTATATAGAGAAGAAGGGCATATCGAATATCTATAGTAATACTGTTGCTGGGTACGCTTCACTTATAATAATCATCTTTCATATAAAAATGTGTCAAACCGTTATAAATTGCGCTGATGAAACTGTGAGCGGTCCTTGCTTGATCGTGAGCTATATAGAGAAGAAGGTCATATCGAATATCAATAGTAATACTGTTGCTGGGTACGCTTCACTTATAATAATCATCTTTCATAAAGCAGAATGTCAAACCGTTATAAATGGCGCTGATGAAACTGTGAGCGGTCCTTGCTTAATCGTGAATTATATAGAGAAGAAGGGCATATCGAATATCAATAGTAATATTGTTGCTGGGTACGCTTCACTTATAATAATCATCTTTCATATAAAAAAGTGTCAAACCGTTATAAATAGCACTGATGAAACTGTGAGCGGTCATTGCTTGATCGTGAACTATATAGAGAAGAAGGGCATATCGAATATCAATAGTAATACTGTTGCTGGGTACGCTTCACTTATAATAATCATCTTTCATATAAAAAAATGTCAAACCGTTATAAATGGCGCTGATGAAACTGTGAGCGGTCATTGCTTGATCGTGAACTATATAGAGAAGAAGTTCATATCGAATATCAATAGTAATACTGTTGCTGGGTACGCTTCACTTATAATAATCATCTTTCATATAAAAAAGTGTCAAACCGTTATAAATGGCGCTGATGAAACTGTGAGCGGTCATTGCTTGATCGTGAACTATATAGAGAAGAAGTTCATATCGAATATCAATAGTAATACTGTTGCTGGGTACGCTTCACTTATAATAATCATCTTTCATATAAAAAAATGTCAAACCGTTATAAATTGTGCTGATGAAACTGTGAGCGGTCATTGCTTGATCGTGAACTATATAGAGAAGAAGGGCATATCGAATATCTATAGTAATACTGTTGCTGGGTACGCTTCACTTATAATAATCATCTTTCATATAAAAATGTGTCAAACCGTTATAAATTGCGCTGATGAAACTGTGAGCGGTCCTTGCTTGATCGTGAGCTATATAGAGAAGAAGGTCATATCGAATATCAATAGTAATACTGTTGCTGGGTACGCTTCACTTATAATAATCATCTTTCATAAAACAGAATGTCAAACCGTTATAAATGGCGCTGATGAAACTGTGAGCGGTCCTTGCTTGATCGTGAATTATATAGAGAAGAAGGGCATATCGAATATCAATAGTATTGCTGGGTACGCTTCACTTATAATAATCATCTTTCATATAAAAAAGTGTCAAACCGTTATAAATTGCGCTGATGAAACTGTGAGCGGTCATTGCTTGATCGTGAACTATATAGAGAAGAAGGTCATATCGAATATCAGTAGTACAGGATTTTTCCTAATGATTGGCGGGGCTTTTTTTCCCATCATGGCGGGGCTTTTTTTTCACTTTGTCGTTGGGGGTGTTTGTGATTGGCGGTGTGATTTTCGTGAATGGCAGGAGGAAAAAAATACAATGGCGGCCGAATTACAGGTTGATGGCAGAATAATAAATTCATAATGGCGGCCGTAATTTCAGGTTGATGGCAGAATAGTAAATTCATAATGGCGGTTTGAATTATATCATTAGCGGCATCATTTTTAAAAAATGACATTAGATACTAAAGCAGTTCATCTCATTAAATACATCACAAACATGGGAAGATGTATGAGACATGATAATAGGAGTGGCAAGTTTCTACTAGATGATTAGCACATCACCCTTATATAGCAACATAGATGCTCTGAGAACCATAAAAGAATCGCAAAAAAAGATATCGCAAACGAAAAATAATGATCATGTGTATGTAAAAGGTTTTATTTACAATACAAGAGGTACTTCACATCACAAGAGAAACTTCAATCTTGCGAAAATTTCTTCAATCCACAAAAGCCGATCCTGCATTAGAAGCAATGTCCAGCGGACTTCATTCCATTCGGCCAAAACTCGGTGAACGGTTCTTTGGTCTTCACTGGCAGCTTGACTGGTCGTCGCCAGATTACATCCAGCAGCTCCTCTCCATCTATTTCATCTAGTAGGAAATATAGTTCTTTGTCGAAGTATACGCGATATTCGAGATCTGTTTGATGGCGCTCTATAATAGAAGTATTAACAAAAGAAGAATAAATAAGATTAATAAGAATAGATGTAATACCTTTTATTTGCAGAGCTGTGACGATGTGATACGACGTAATGAAGTAACGCCAGAGATTAAGCGACATCTTGAGAATGAGTGAAACAATTCTTGCCATTGCAGGTATGCTGCTTTATATGTTTTTAAAATGTAACCCAAGCTCAATCTCACATGTCACTCACACCCACACCCACACTCATACCACAATATAAATCTATGGTTACAGGAATATATAAAAATAGTAAGACTAGATGTTATATCATATTTTTAATTGATCATTATTGCTATCTACAACCATTTTGTCCCTGAATATTCCTATAGTCCTACTCACTCATACCACCACCATTTATCTATGACTCAAACCAGTCAAAGTAATTTTTTCCAAGAAAGCTTATTTATTTATTTTTTTTATTTTTTTTATTTTTTATGTATCTTTGTGCTGTTGATTTCGGGATCTTTGCTTCCTCCGCTGCCTTTCGTATTGACCACCCCATATTATAGTAGAGGTGGATCAAGTATGCTTGTTTGGAGTCAGTATGAAAGGTTCTGTTAACCCCATAATTGTTGTTGCTGACCTGGTCTTCCTGGCTACCTTGATTATGGACCAGTTGACCTAGACAGAAGATATGTTTTTGTTACATCAGTAAACTAAAAATTAACAAGTTGCACACATCTTTTGAATAATGGTAAAATGTGTTTGGGACGTACTAGTTTCCATTTTGTCAACTACAAGGTAAACTAGGTTGCCCAGGTCTTCTTCCGGAAGAATATCCGTAGGTGTAGCTATATATAATGGAAATAGATGAGTAACGCGCTGTTTTTTGATAGTAATGTTTAGTTGAACTTACTCGGATCGAATGGTTCCAACATGGATTCATCCCACAATTCAAATTCCAGAAATTTTGTAAAGGAGATGTTGTTGTTGTTGTTGTTCATTGTTACGAAAAAGATAGAGTGATTTATACATTCGGAAAATAGACTTGTCTTTGGTTTAAATAGTTTATGGTTTTCTCTTATGTAACCACATGCTTTCAGGATACAAAATAGTTACAAACGGCTTAGTTTTCTTACGCATATGCCGTTAAACTATATTGCTGGTTTGTGACACCACCAAAAAGATCCAGTAATAGATGTTTGTAAGGTTATCTTATCCAGTATTTGTGATGATTCACAAAAATAAAGAGACAGACTACTGTATGAAGAAAAAAAATTATTTTTTGACAAAAGAAATGCATTTATTTGGTTTTCAAATGATGCTCTCGCAAAACTGCTTGACCTTCCTCAGTATCGATAAATTGCATAACCCAGCGATGCATTGTAGCTGCTGGAACTTTGGTTCTACCGTAGTCGCGTCTTTCAAGGGCACAATCTTTAATTGCTTTCTTGATTTCTTCATCATCCTTGTTCCATTTAGTATATATTCGTTTTTTGACAGTTGTCAGTGTTGTGATTTCTTCTTGGAGCTGTTCCACCAGTTGCACTAGATCTTGAACTGCCTTAACACAGGGGAGCTCGTCGACTGGTTCGTAATCTTCTTCCAGCCGCATTGCATCTAAGGTTCTTATAAATTCCTCTATTAAAGCATTAGAATAGTGGCCAAAGGATATAATCTTCGATTATATAAACATACCAATGTAAGGGTCTTCTCCCTCACTGACATTGACAGCTTCACGTATTTCTTTATGAGAAAGGACAATGCTTGCCATGCTGGAAAGGACTACGTAGTGAGAATTCAGACAGATAGAGTAAAAAGAAAGTTTATAATCAGAAATTTTCAGGTAGGAAATAAATAAGCTATAAGTAAGATATGATCCTTGCAAACCTACAGTACTGTAGAAGAATAGGGTAGAGTATCCACATGAAGATCTAGTAAGAAGCATAATGAAATGTTGCACGAAATGGGGCGGCATAAAGTACAGAAGGTGATTTCATTCCATTATCTGTATATGAAAATAAAATATAACGAAGTGTTGCACGAAATGGGACAAAAAAAATCACAGCAAAGTTTAATAGCTTGTATCCATATGAAGATCTAGCAAGAAGTATAATGAAGCGTTGCACGAAATGGGACAAAAAAAAACCACAGCGAGGATCTAGTAAGAAGTATAAAGCGTTGCACGAAATGGAATGCAATCACCCTCCGCTATTACTTTATGCCGTCCCAGTTCGTGCAACACTCCATTATACTTCTTACTAGATCCTCACACATACACGTAATTATACTTTGCTGTCGGTTTTTTGTCCCACTTCGTGCAACGCTTCATTATACTTCTTGGTAGATCCTCACGCATACACGCTACTATGCTTTGCTGTTATATTTTATTTTCTTATTCAAACAATGGAATGGAACCACATAAGATGGAATGGAATCACCCTCCGCTATTACTTTATGCCGTCCCAGTTCGTGCAACACTGCATTATACTTCTTACTAGATCTTCACACATAACGTAATTATGCTTTGCTGTGATTTTTTTGTCCCATCTGGTGTAGCATTCATATATACTCTATGTTGAAACTTCAAGTCTATGCGTTATAATGGAATGTTGTCATCTGTTGTAGATACCATTGTGGATTGCTTAATTATATATATCTGTAGGTACGGAACAAAAAAGTATATAAACCGATGATTCAAATCCATTGCTTGTAATAACTCATTCTAAATTTACTATTAATCATGTCCGATATCATTTCTACAAACGACTCCTCCCTCGACCTCATGCAGTTTGAATTAGATGTGGACATGCAAGGCAGTCTCGATGTATACAATACTCAGGAATTGAGCAAGGCTCTTCCTTTTGGTGACTTTGAAGAAGACACTACAACATCACCATCATCATCATCATCATCAGCATCGCGGTCTCCATCCTCCTCCGCCTCCTCTGCCTCCTCTGCCCCATCATCGCCATCACCACCACGAAGACGGCAACGAGCACCCCGCCGTGGGTACAACCAAGACGAGGTCGTAGTGGTGCTGCGCGCCTATTTTTGGGATGGGCTTACAATCGAGCAAGCCGGCGCCAAGGTGAAGATGCTGAAGGGAACGGCATCAAGACTCATCCGCATCTACCGCCCCCACATGCCACCACCACCCAAACGGCCCCGTGCTCCCAAGAGTAACCACTTCTTGACGAAGGTTAATGATGGTATTCTGGAGGCAGCTTTACAACATCCATAGTTTTTTTTTATTAATAAATATTTTTTTCTCTGCTGGTTGTCTCTAAACAAATACTTGCTTTATGTAACAATGGTGGGATACTTTTTATAATTAGCTACAAACTGTATCTTGCTTAGTGGGTTTAACATGGGTGACATTATTGCGAGTTGATCTAATGGATTTAAAAAAACTACTGTTTTTTGTCCCATTTGGTGTTACCTTACAAGTTCTGTTCAATAACAAATTCACAGAATTGAAAAGTATGAATCATTTTATTTATTGTACTTGTCCATACAGTATTATTATCACTCGATTTTTTACATCAACTATCACCATATTATCCATCAAAAATTTAACGCTACCATACAATACTGACGTTGATATGCATGAAGAGGAGATGGAAGTAGACGACGTGTACCAAATCGTATCCGATGAATTTAGTGGCCATACTGGTGGTGTACACTCCCTTGTATCGATGACCAAGATAAAAACTACATCGCAGGTACTTACAAAATATATTGGTCAATAATTCTGTAGAACATGATATGTATTCTATATATTTTATCAATTAATGGTTGGTAATTCACAGGAAATTTCTACATCCAAGGTAATCGATCCTCCAACGTCCACTTCGCCTGGTACTGAAGCCGCAGAAAACCAAACGGAATCAGTGAAAAAGGGAAGGGGAAGACCTCGCAAAAACCCTCCAAAAGAGCCTGTCATCCCAAAAAGTATGCTACTTACTATTACTAAACCTTACTTAATAACATTAAACCTCTAGTTGCTTCTGATATCTAATCCAAAACTCTTAATTCCTATAGGAGCTCATCGAGTGTATTGAGATCCAGAAATTATCCAATTGATCGATAGAATCCAAAATGTCACTTTAAACGCTGCAGAGGCTGGGCGCGACTTGTTGATCCCTGAACGAACCGCACAGCGATACTGGAAACGATTTGTCGACGGTGAGCCATATCTCCCAAGTACAATGGGTAAATCTCCCGGTCCTCCACCAACCTTGACACCCGAACACACAGCATTTCTCCAGGCGTATTACGATACCAAGTCAGTTGCGACCCTCAAAGAAGCACAGCAATCGCTTGTTGATCGATTCGGCATCAGCATCACTCAAAGTGGCCTCCAGAAGCACCTTGTTAGCAAATGCGGGCTTACTATGAAGAAGTTGGAACGGATCTCTGAGTACCGCAACTCCGATGAAACGATCGCTTCCCGGATCAACTGGGCACACGCATTTGAAGCCAGTGGCATTAATTACCACAAATGCGTCTTTATTGATGAGGCTGGCTTCAATATGCACATCAAGCGTAGCTTTGGTCGATCGAGACGAGGTGAGCCCGCCAAGGCCTTGGTTTCTAAGTCGCGTGGGGTCAATATTACGATCTTGGGTGCCATCACTGGTGAAGGTGTAATCAACTTGAGTCTCCAGAGACCTCAAGCGGTTGTCGCTTCCAAGAAACGCAAGACGCGTGACGGTGAAGAAAAGGTGATGGGCAAAATCGGCACTCGGGCGGAGCATTTTATCGAATTTTTGGAAGTGATGATGAAGGTGCTCACCGAAAATGGTATGGGTGGAAGGACCTTGGTATTGGATAATGCCGCTATCCACAAGACTGATGAAGTTCGGGATGCCATTGCCAAGCAAGAATTCGAGATCCTCTTTCTCCCGCCCTACAGCCCATTCCTCAATCCAATTGAGGAATTTTGGTCAAAGCTCAAGGCAGGTGTCAAACGCCATTTACTGACCACAGACGACACCTTGCTGCCGCGCATCATCAACTCCGCCCATGAAGTCACCGCCCAAGATTGCCAAGGATGGATTCGCCACTCCCTTACGTTTGTGCCTAGGTGTATAGAAGGAGAGAAGATGCTGTAGTTTTTTTTCATATTTTATATGTTTTTTTACTGCCCTTCTATATTTTTTCCTTTTACTTTTTTTTTCATATATATATATATGTTTTTTTTAATAAAATATAGAGTTGTCGAAAATCATTAACTGTCATGCTGAGAAAAAGAAGGCAAAACGATTACCATAATTACCCAACCGCCATTATGGATTTACTATTCTGCCATCAACCTGAAATTACGGCCGCCATTATGAATTTATTATTCTGCCATCAACCTGTAACTCGGCCGCCATTGTATTTTTTTCCTCCTGCCATTCACGAAAATCACACCGCCAATCACAAACACCCCCAACGACAAAGTGAAAAAAAAGCCCCGCCATGATGGGAAAAAAAGCCCCGCCAATCATTAGGAAAAATCCTGTATTGCTGGGTACACTTCACTTACGTTGCCATTACAATCGAGTCCGGGTGCACTACAAAAAGTGCCTTGAGAGTGCCTGTTGACGCCGTCACATCGTAATGAATGATATAATTCTAAGCTTTCAGAAAGTCCAGCAACAGAGTAAATTCGCTAGATGCTCCTAAAGTACCGGTGGTCTTGTAATAAAAGTTTTGCACATCCTTAGTCGTCATTACAAATCCATCATGCTTTTTATCAATGATATGCACAACTTCAGGTGCTGGGACATTACGGCTCATAGATGACAGGGTTCGGACTACGGGCTCGGTGGGTTTACGATGCTAATGATACACCTTGGACAGAGCCTTGACGTCTTGGACAAGTGGATGGTTGTGGTGCACCACGTCACTGGAGTCTTCAGTTGAGACAGTGGTCTTGCCTTTCTTGATACTGTATTTCTCTCCAGAGTAGATATGTACATATCGAACTTCCCATTGTGGTTCTTGGCCCGACACTTGGGACTTCTTTGGCAGCGAGACGGTTACACGCCAACAACAGCCTGTCTTCTTGGTACTCTTGTTGCGCTGACGTTGATCGCCTCGTTCATCGATATACTCCCCTTTGCACGTGCACTGACAGTAAACCATATTTCTAAGACCGTTGATGCTGAAATTAACAGCAAAACCATGTGTCTTGGCGTACATTTGAACGTCCACCTGGATTTTCTCGTAGCTGAAATATCTTCTGCTGATAAGCTCACTCATTCGGATTTGATAGTATTTTGGAAGTATAAAGAAGTGATAGAATAAAAGAAAAGAAAAAAGAGGGCAATGTAAATATTCGAACGACTCGACAGTATATATAATGTCTATTCCCCACGGCCCGGCGGAGAGAAACTTTTAACATTTTCTTAAAACACATGCTTCTGAATATAATATCAAGTAGCAAACCATGTGACATTTATTAGTCATATAGTAAAGTGTCACGGTGCGTTAAATATATGACTCAGCAAATAGAGTACACAACATAAAGTAGCTTATGTAGTGTGCTATCGCTCTATAATATTGTTACTGTAATGAAGTAGTAAAGGAGTACTTAAACTTACTATTACTTCCACTAAATATGTTAGATCAAAATCTTTTTACATTTAAAGAGTATATAGTACTTGAAAGTACAGTAAGCAACTATCCTATGAGACTTCAACTTCCTGTGGAGCTGTTGAATGGTTTTCAAATAACAAATAACCCACTGTAACCAGAATAGAGAAAACTCGTACGCGTAAGCAGATAGCTGTCAAAACATATCCCAGCTACTTATGATTCACGTGGAACCAGGATAGAAAAAACTCGTACGCGTAAGCAGATAGCTGTCAAAACTTATCCCAGCTTCTTATGATCCACGTGGAACCAGGATTAAAGAAACTCGTACGTGTAAGCAGATAACTGTCAAAACGTGTCCCCGCTACTTATGATTTACGTGGATACATGTTAAAAAAACTCGTAAGCGTAAAAGAGCACTGCTCAGAGCTCTTTTATAAGTGATTGTTACCTATGTGGACTCAGTAGAAAACTCCTTCACATGAACAAGTGAGTTGCTTGATTGATTAGAGTCCTGATATCGCTTGGTGTGGCATCAAATATTGGGGAAAAGGCCAAGAACTTAAAGAAAAGAAGCGAATGCAAAACTTATATATGCCATTACTGTATGGTGGCAGAACAGACGTGTAAGATCTCGAAAAGAACAGCGTAAATAAATCCATTGCGCCCATTTAATGAGCAGTTTGTACATCAAGAAGTATGATAATAGCTATTTATTTTGACAAGGCCATTCAAAAAAACGGAAGATTGATGGATAGACAAAAACTCGTACGCATATACTGTTCAGTTCCTTTAGTAAAAAGCTCGTATGTGTAAGACTGGCAATTGGATTGGCTATACAAGGTTTCATAACACAACTACTTTAAAAACCCGCTCAGAAAAACTCGTATGCGTAAGAAAAAAAACTCGTACGCATAGTACTTCTCATAAAATATATCCATTTCTTTAGAAGAAATAAATAAACCTATAGTTAAAAAAACAACTTTACTTGTTTCTCCATTCATGATTATTCTTGTACAGTCAATGCATTCAATGGCAATGACACTACGAATCTATACTCGGTTCCTCGGTTCCAAGCAAAGAGAACTGAGTCGGTTCTGGTTCAGTTCTTCCATGGAACCAGCCTGACCAGAATCGATCCGACCCGACTTTTGGATCGGTTCTTCAGTTCCCATAAGGATCCTTAAGATGGACTGCACATGATTTTGTAGAAATCTGTCTCTGAAAGGTTGTATTAGATAAACAAATATTGGATCGGTATGTGTTTTCTTTGTAATTCAAAGCAATTGCAACATCATTAGTAGCAGCATGACAGTACCAGAATGCTGTTGCTGTTGTGATGTATACTGTAATCTTTACGCTAGGAGCAGGATCCAAAAGATTCATGAAGCAAAGAATTCTTTCTTAAGAAAAGTATGGATAGATAGATGAGCAGATCAGATTACCAGATGTTGGATAAAATGAAGAACCCTAGGCCATGATCTACGGCAGTTGTAGCTAAGTTAAGCTCAATTGTCAGTGATCCATTCATACTAAATAGCAATGTGAAGTAAAAGTAAATTTGCATGACACCTACTTGATGCAGTATATGCGACCATCTGGTGTGAAAACAATGACCTGTCATATATATAGCAGTCTGACAGCCACCCATTGTAGTATGCATTCTAGATATTGCTTTTGCCTGGGTTCTCAATTCTCAGGTTGAGTCCATCCATGAAGCCGAATACATGTTGCAACGATGGTTCGACATACTGTACTATTGATGCAAATTGAGCCATTTCTTACTGTGATGACCAACGAATTCGCCATCGCCTGTCGTTCATGTTCAAGAAGACCTTGTACAGCGTCTCTAGGCCAAAATTCCTTGCTTTTATGGCAGTAGCTGGTATAGCATCGTAAAGGGAACCGATCGTCTCCTGTCTACTGTATGAGGACTAATCAGTTTATTACTATATAACTTGCTATCACCAAATCTTTAATTATCAGCTGAATTTTAAAAATCGAAAAAACAAAATTGAATTTTTTTTATAATATAAAAATATAATCACAATAATATTAACTAATAAAAAAAAATGGTGTTCCTCAACACAGAAATCGTTGTATGTAAACAAACTATGATAAGCTCAATGAAAGATATCATAACTCAAGTTATGGATAAATATTTTGATGATGAAATTCTATATTATTTGAAAGAAAAAAAACAAAAACTGATGAAAAATATCATAAAGGAAAAATTGGAAAAACAATTTTTGGTATATCAATAGCAGTAATAATATATGTTCATATATTTATAAAAGAGGAAAAAAAGAAGGATATATGTGTCATCGGAAAATAAGAACAAATATTAGTGACAATAAACCTGATTTTCTATGTTCTCAACATAGTAAACTACATGTACCTAAAAAAAAAAGAAAAAAAAGAGAGATAACAATCTATAAATTTTGAAAAAAAAGAGAAAAAATATCAAAAAAATTAAAAATATATATATATGTAATGAAGGAATATTAGATTTAGCTATAGTGATAAAAAGTTTATTACAATGACAGCTGACGTTATTCATTAACTTTTCAAATATATGCTACATAAAATAAAAATAATTATGATATTTTATTATGAGGGGAGACTATGTCTTTGTTGGTTTCGAAATTAATATTATTTCTTTATAAATTAACAAAATCAGAATTAATGACTTTAGATATTAATTAATTTATAATTTATTGTGATAATTTTATTGATTATTCTGTTTAATATAATTATGTTTTAAATCTTTAATAAATGTATAAATATGAATTTAAGTTTTTATAATGTTTAAAAAATTATATTATAAAATATAAAAGTTAAAATTTAAAATTAAAAAAAAAGTTAACAATTTATATTATAAAGTATAAGTTTTTAATTCTTTTTAAATATGAATATGAAGACTAGTCGAATATTTTATAATAGTAAGATATCTAATGAAATTAAGAAATCTACTAATCATTAAGATTTTAAAATATAAAAAAATAAGTCTTATTTTTTTTTATTTTATTCGATTTATTAAAATCGAATCGATAGTTCTCTTCCTAATGTTTGGGGTGTGTCTGAAAAAAAAAATTAATTTTTTTGAAGAGGTCTGGACTTTGACGAAGTCAAACCTAAACAACTGGTAGGTTGTTATCTAGACTTAATTAGAAATCCGAAGGATTTCAATAAGTCTCCTATTATATATTTTAATTATAACAAAAACTTTAACGTAAAAAAATTATTAGCACAAAATTCAAAAATATTACATTAATATAAATATCTTCAAATTTCTAGAAATCCTTTTGATACTGACTTGTCTCCTATGTATGGAGCCAGGTCAGAGTGAGAGCCAAGACAGCTTCAGAAGGCAAAAACCGTTTAAGACCATGCTGCTTTGGAGTTAGATAAAAGCGCACAAACTGGCAATGCAGGCGATCAAAAGCGGCAACAGTAAATCCAAAGCAACTAATAAACTGACGGTCAACCTGGTTGGCTAAGGTAATAAGTGCAAGTGAATCCTCATAGTGATTTGGAAGCGTAGAGCAGGTTATGTGGTAGCGCATATCACACTGTCTTCTACTCCAGACATCGACGACAATAACAAAGTAAAGATAGAAGAAGGTTGCAGCATAAGTGGCAGTAAGAATATCGTCATCTATAGCTGAAGGCTCGAAAAAATAGTAATGAAAAAGAGAAGATTTCTGTTTTCCTTATGAATGCGCTTTTGATGGATTTTATCATCGAGCTAAAAGCATCATATGTAGATGCAAAGTGATAGAGCAGTGTGGTGCATGTACTCAAAAAGGAAAAAGATGTCAACTCAGGTGGAAATCCACAAGTAGAAATACTATTGTTCTAGCATCCGCCAGTTGTTGACACATGAAGACTTTACTTCTTCACTGAAAAAGGTAACTGCTACTGTTGTATCCAATATGATCAATAACACATACTCATTAATCAGTCATTAACGATTACTGTTATTTCCCTCATAGCCTCACTTGTGCGGACACTTCTTTATTCATACACATCTTGGTGAAACACCGATCAGCTATACTCAGGAAGAAGTTGCTATTATTGGGATCACGTAATTCACATTAGCTACTATCTGAGGCATTTACCTGGATGTACCTTTTACTCACACATCATATATTACTTAATCCTATATGATTGATTTATAACATCAATTAATCTGTTCAATGCACATGCTGTAGTAGTTGCCAAGGATAAGCCATTTCTTATAAATAGTGAGAACTTTTGTTATCATAATAAACCATTTTCAATTCTTTTCGGGTCTCATTAACTTATTCTGTCTCCTTTGGTTTATTGGATATTACAGCTACAACTCAGTCAGTTTTTTTTAAAAGGGAAGAGAGTAATATCTTAGCCGAGCTCATATGTAAAGGATATACTGTAAATAAAAGGACCTAGGATATCTCATTGTTGCTACCATTATTTTTCATATCCACATTTCCTCAACCCTACTTTTTAAACCCATAATCCACGAACACTTTAACAATGGCTCGCACCAAAGGTTCTCTGACTTTTAAGAATGCTGAAACAAAAGTTCTGCTCGATCTTATTGAAGCATGCTTGCCACTTGGGGGCGATGATTGGAAGACAATCTGTCAGTGGTTCAACAATAATGTTCCTACAGATTGTCAATGAACCGAACCAATGTTGAAGGATAAGTTCAATGCTTTGTGCAAGGCAAAGAAGCTGACAGAAAGCGTAGCAGTCCTGGACGAAGTGTTGCATGCACACAAGCTGCAAGACGAGATATGATCTTCAGCAAACAGCACAGTCTTGTAAGATGCAGCATCGCCAGTTGAAGAGATTAATGACCTCGACGACGATGCCATGGGCCAGGAAGAAGACTAGGTCATAGACGATTTTGCCGACGAAGATGACAGTTATGACAATGGCGATGACAACGATAATAGCAGTAGTGATATAGAGAAGCAATTCTTAACTATTAATAATAATAGGTTTTATTGATAAAAAAAAGTATAATAGTTTAAATTTATGATATAAAAATTAGTTTAAATATAAATTATGATGAAATACATAATTTAACTTAGTTTAATTTTCAAAAAACGTTTTTTAAACCTTATCTGATTTTTTAATTCTTTAAAATCATAACATTTTATAATGATTAATCCCAAAGGCTAGGACAAAGGACAACGCCTTACTAGTTCAGATATTTTTTGATGAAATACAAAAAATACTAGAACGCTTGACATGATATACTTAATAAAATTAAATTGCTATTTATAGCAAATTTAATTATTAAGAGCAAGTCCAGCGGACTAGCTAAATTTTCCTCTATTTTCACCACTCGCTATTCCAATTATTCTTTTTGGCGAGTCAATTTTTACAGCGGACTAGCTATTATTGCCGACTAGCAATAGCAGACTTAAATTGTGTGATTGTCTTTTTGCGTTCCTGCGTATTTGTTTGTTTCCTGCTTTCTCTCTCCCATCTTATATTAAATATGCCTAACTTGAAACGCCTCATGAACCTTATTGTTGACGAAGAAGAAGAAGAGCAGCGTCGCATCGCTGTGTTCAAACGTCGTATGGAAGAGATCGACCATATGATCCAACAGGAGTATGCGACAAAGAAGAAGCATCGTGGATCTGTCCCTGGCTGTTAAACGACTCACTGAGATCGCATCGCAATAGATGCATGTCTGTTCAAAGACTATTTTGCCGAAGATCCGGTGTATCCGGCGCATATATTCAGAAACCAGTATCGAATGGATCGAGACCTGCTGTTGCGCGTGATGGAGGGTGTGAAGCAGCAGGACGATTATTTCGTCCAGAAACGCGACGCCGCTCACAAACTCGGCCTCTCGTCGTATCAAAAAATTACTTCAGCGATGAGACAACTCACATATGGTGTCCCAGCAGATGCAACCGACGAGTATGTGTGCACGGGCAAGTCGACGGTGCTCGAATGCCTCAAACAGTTCTGCGCTGCAGTTATTGCTGCTTTTGGCAACGAGTACTTGCGCACGCCAAACGAGGATGATATCCGCAAGATCTTGGCCTTCAATGAGAAGCGTGGCTTTCTAGGCATGCTCGGCTCAGTGGACTGTATGCATTGGAGATGGAAAAACTGCCCCACCGCATGGCACGGGCAGTATTCTGGCAAGGAGAAGGCACCCACTGTGGTATTGGAAGCTGCTGCCACTCATGACTTGTGGATCTGGCATGTCTTTGTTGGGTATCCCGGCACATTGAATGACATCAATGTGCTTGAGCGATCGCACCTCTTTACCGATCTTGCTGCTGGACGTGCGCCACCAGTGAATGTTTCCATCAACGGCCACGAGTACAACATGGGGTACTATCTAGCCGATGGAATCTACCCTCGCTGGGCGACGCTGGTCAAGCCCCTTTCGAACCCGCATGGAAAAAAACAACAGGTATGGAAAAAATTCCTTATTCTTTTACTCATGATAAATGATAGTTCTACAGAAGGACAATGGCTACTTGAAGGCTGCTTTTTGTGGAGCATATCTACGATCATTTGTGTTTATTTAAAATGAAGACATTAGCATCAATACGGAAAGAAAATGAGTGAACAATATTGTGGAGATCATGCTTTTTTCTCTTATTATTTTGAATATTCGTGATGTAGCTTTTTCAAACAATGCAAGAGGCCGCACAAAAGGACATTGAACGAGCTTTTGGTGTCCTACAAGCTCGGTACAAGATTGTCAAGGAACCCGCTCGATTGTGGAAGCTGGAAGAACTCACCATGATCATGAAGACATGTGTGATTCTTCATAACATGACAGTCAAAAACGATCCGGATGTCTCGCAAACATTGCATGAATGGAGATACTCGCAAGAAGTCTTCGATCAAGCGAGAGAAAATCCATCCATCTTGCAAGATTTCATCCGACGTCACAAAGAAATTAGGGATGTAAACACGCATGATCGTTTGAGACATGATCTCATGGAACATCTTTGGCAAATGGAAGGTGAATGGGATACATAAACCCTACTTCCATCCCCACCCTTTTCTCTCCTTTTCCCTCTTTCCTTTTCTTCCTTTCGTTTTTTGTTTTCTTAACCTCCATCTGAACTTTGTTTCCTTAAAAAACATCGCTTTATTCTTCTCCTTACTCTCCTTCTTCATCGCTTTCTTCTACTTCCTGTTCTTCTTGCTGCTGTTGTTGTTGTTGTTGTTGTTGCTGCTCACCAACAACGCGGGCCAAAATCCGAGCCTTCATAGCTGTGAAGTAGGCACAGGCGAGGTCGTCCATGCTGTCTATGGGAGTCGCCATGATCTCCTGGTCAGCTGTTTGAGCGAGAGCAGCAGATCGTTCTCGTGAGAGAGCGAGCTACTCACGCTCAATAGCCAACAACTCGGCACGCATCTTCTCCTACTGGTTGTTGTCGGTGGCCTGGCGCTTAGCCTGTTTGCGGCCAATCGGTCGGCTATGACCATCGTTGTCATCGTCACTGTCGTCATTTTCCTCGCCATCACTGCCATTGGTAGTGGCGGCAGCAGGTCTTCTTCTTCTTCTTATACTTCTTTCGGTCTGGCTGCGCCACTTTCCTATATACCGGAGAACCTTCCAGCAGTATTCCAGTTTGAAGCCACTGCCGCTGTGCTTCTACTGGTACAGGCTCTTGGCTGCTGCAATCTTTAGGTAAAATAAGTTTATATTGATAGTAAGGAGATGTTTTCTTTATTTAGCATTACATACAATAAAAACAGAAACACTTCAAGAGTACTAGTTACTATAAATTTACCTGGTCATCTGGGGTCGTGCCACTGGCATTTACTCTTTCGATTTGAGCCAAGCAAGCACAGAACTTTGAAACTTTGGGGTGAATGACACCCCAACGGTTCATCAACGCGCCAGCGTTGCGCTCGACAGTGTTGTTGGCATCTTGGCGGCGAGACCCGAATTCAGAGTGGATACGATCCCATAGACGCGAGGCAGTCTGGTCGCTCCCATTGATAGGATCGACCGAGATGTTGAGCCATGAGGCACACAAATCTTCGTCCTCGTCTTCCGTCCACTTACGACCACAGGTGGTAGGGGGACGGGAAGTAGAGTTAATAGTGGTGGTTGGTAAGGAGGAGGGGGAGGAGGCTTCCGAAGATGAGGGAAGGGACTTACAAGGGGTGTTGTTGTTGTTGTTGCTCATTTTACATAGGAAAAAAAGATTGACGGAAAGAACAGAAAGATCACAAGAAAATTTTTTAGCGAGTCTATCAAAGTCTGTCAACTTTGACAGACAATGTGTCCGACAATAGCTATCCTTTAATTTCACTAGTTATTTTGGCGAGTCTGCTGGAGTGTCAACTAGCTATAATATTCTGTTAAATTTAGCGAAATCAGTGATTTAGCGAGTCCGCTGGACTTTCTCTAAGGATTGAATCCCATACTAATAGTCCAAGTAAGCGTCAATGAAGAACTGACGAGGGACTGTTGGGCAACAGCTCCCACACCTCGCCGAAACTCCACTAATATGCTTGTAGATGCACAGGAGCATATGGCATTGCTTACAAGTGGTATCCGCGAGCTCGCAGCATCGTGCGCCAGCAGCCAGATACTACAACAAGACCTGTAGTTGATGAACATGTTGCTTAATATCTATATGCTGCTTTCTGAGGTGTGTTTCGATGTGTTGAACTTGAGACAAGAGTTCACCGAGATGCATCTGACGATGCAAAGACAGTAGCAACCATATCCCACCAGTACCCCTACTACCAACCCACCACCAGTATCAACAACAGTAGCAGTATCTGCAACAGCAGCAGTATCTGCAATAGTAGCAACAGTAATAAAAAAACAGAAAAGGATAAAAAAAAGGATAAAGAAAAGTTTATAGGCACCCTCCGCACCCCTGATAAACTTTTCGTTTATACCTGGATAAACTGAGCCATTTAGCTGTGAAAAGGATAAAAGTGAATAAGGTTTATCAACCCCCCACCAACGTTTATCCCTCCTCGATTTGGAAATGTTGTGTAACAATATAAGGTTTATTCTTTTTTATCCTTGTGATAAACTTAGAAGTCATCTAATAGCATAGTAAATCCCATAAACCAAAGAAATATTCTATGAGAAAAAAAAACTTGTTTATAAAAAATTTTTGAGCCCATGTCTGGGATTAGATTTCTAATCCTATAGTAGCTAAGGGACAATGGTTGAGATTTTAGTTTAGCACTGATGCATGGAGCATTTTAGAGTAGGCTAATGGACATCGCTTTTTGGTAGCCGTCATTGCATGGAGTTTTTAGAGTAGGCGCGTGGACGTCGCTTTTAAGTAGGCGTCAATGCGTGGAATTTATTGGAGTGGGCGCGTGGACGTCGCTTTTAAGTAGGCGTCAATGCGTGGAATTTATTGGAGTGGGCGCGTGGACGTCGCTTTTAAGTAGGCGTCATTGCATGGAATTTATGAAGTACGCGCCAGAACGTCGCTTTATAGATAAGCGCGTTTGCATAGCGCTTTTTGTTATGGGCGCGTGGACGTTGGTGCTTTGCAAAGCAAGCGGCTTTGCATGTGTTTTTTTTTTTAAAAATTATAAATGCGCAATTTTATGTTTTTTGTTATTGCAAATCAAAATTTGTTTTAATTAAAAATTTTGCGTTTTGTAATTTGTTTGTTAAAAAATTAAGTGTTTTTTTTCTAGTTTTAGATTTTTTTTAAAACGCGTTAGAAAATATCTTAATTTGCTTAAAATTTTGATTTAATACCAAAACGCAGCAGAATTTTGAACAATGTATTTTGTACCGGTTTAAAAGTGAAATTAACGGGGGAAAAATAATTTTAATTTATTCATTTTTGACGTTTGCATACGCAGCGCGTGTTTTAAACCGTAGTTGTTTTTTGCAACTGTAACCACCTTCAGATTAAAAAAAACCACATGTGTCGGTGAATAAACCGTTCAGTGTCCACTTTATGATGAGCAGTAATGTATGCGCGCAGACATCGATGCGCTTGATTCGAGGCAAAATTTCATTAAGACGAGGCACACTCACTTATTTGTATTGCACTGAGTCAGAAATTGTGCAGAGTGCTCACTACTGTGATGAGCTTAGTATAACATGACAGCCAGACCAAGCAAACACAGAATCTAGCTAAAAAATGATGATGACAGTAATATCACTGCCATATCTTACACTGTAAAAAGATCATAAAATCTACAGAACATATGTATTACCTTACTACTATCAACTATAAGGCTTCTAGTGACCCCTCCACTTCTTAAGAAGATAGCTCTTATGACACTACTGTTCTATACATGATAGTTCATCTTGCTTCATCAACTATAGAAGTACTAGTCAGTTTAGTAGTATAAAGGCTGCTATTAGGAGATCTTTAATTACCAGCTGTTTCTTAAAAATAAAATATACACTTTTAGCTTGTTTTTGCTGTTATAACTGTCTTGACAGTTGTTTCTTTACAGCTTATATAATAAAGGTTTTGTTTCCTAATTTATATTGAGAAGCCTTGGCTCTCCATCTTTATAGATAATGCTCTCTGATCTAATATCCTCCATCTAACAAGTAGATAAGTAATTTGCCTACATTGTTACTTGACATTTTTGCACTGTACTCTATGACCAGATGGTTATCATCTCTAACCAATCTCTAAATGCCTTAATGAGGGCATTTCTATATTACCATTTATACTTTCTGTTCCCTCATAAAATCTTCTATTTATTTTCACTTCGAGTACAAAACAGCTATAGAATAGAAAGTACAGCATTGTATAAAATATTTAATGCTCTCAATATCATTTCTCTAGTACTATTATTACATCACATATTAAATGACAGATCTATGGATCAGATCAGATCTGCCTTTAACTCACTTGAGGTCAGATCAGATCAAGTATGGATCGCTAAGTGGGAATAATGAACCCTTCTATGTAATTAAAAGTGAATGAACATAAATCACTCCTCACTGCTACTATTCTGATTATGGCGCTATAAGTGCAACTTACTCATGACTAGTACTGCAAACTGCCTCTTTTGTCAGGTGCTTTGGAAGTACTGGAACAACCAGACCTTGAACGAACTAAGGCTCATACATTGCTACAATCTTGATCCACTATTTGATGACTCTTGCCAAGACTGTTATTACTGCTACAGCATACCTTAAAACCATTGAACACTTGGGATGCATCTATATCCCAAGCATAGATGTATATAGTGAGGCAGACTCTAATGCCAAATTATAATTGATCTATCTGACACCCCCCCTCACTAATACTTTATATTATGATATCTTTAGAAAACAATAATTTTACTATACTAACACTCAATTGTAACAGACTAACTAAAACAAAAAACTACAAGCTCATTTATCACTCATCTACTTTTTAATAGTGGCAGTCAGCTCATGTCATTGTGTTACAAGAAATATATACCATAAATAACAACTCAAACACACTTTTCATCCACAATTTTGTGTAATACAATCTCTCTGGACTATGCATTGTGTGATTGTCACACTATCTACTGACCTAATCCTCACTGAAACACCTCTCTTAGTGGGACCCTATGCCCAACCTATATGTCTCCAATATATACACTGTAATAGGGATTGCTTATAGAAAGAAGAGCTGACTTTATTGTATATATGATACTGATATATTTATATAATATTAAGGGGCTAACTATCATATACACCAAGCTTTTGAGGACTTCTACCTCTCTAACATCTATACACTAGTATCGTCACCTCAGACACGACACTAATTTTACAGCACCCTTGAAACTCCACTCATAACACAAAGTGCAACAAGTTTTGCCTGCCTCATCATAACTAGTGACTTCAACTACATCCTGGATCGACCAAAGCTTCATAGCTCGCCCTCCTTGATAAAGGCTTCACCGAATGCATCAAAACTAACCCATTACTAGTGACTCTTCCTACTTTCCGTGATAGTGAGTCATTCTCTGCTAAAGTGCCAGTCAGCTTGAAGGGGGGAAACTTTTAACTGATTTTGAGCCTTAATAAAATTTTCTCTGCACACCTGATTGCCAGAAAAACAAGTAATTCGATAGTGCATGGCGAGGGGAACAAAACTTAGGTTTTACTTTTTTTGTTGGATCAATATTCACAGAGCTATAACCCCTCAAAGTTTGGCCTTTTGCCGATTTTAGCAGTGACAAGAACCATTTTTGCATGAGTCTTCCTACATCTCACACTGAATTAGCACATTTCCGTAGCTTACCAAAGTACATGTAATCACCATCTCTTATCGAAATTGCAATGGCTAGACCATCTATACATTCCAAAAGCTCCAGAACAAATGATTTAAAAGGGGTAGAGAGAAAACGTTTGTGGAAACTGGAAGAGCTGGTGCGCGACAGCAACACGACACTATTGCCCTCTCTAGAAGAAAGCGAAGCAGTTTCTAGTGTTGTCGTCAACCTCAGTGACAACGGAATTACTGACAAGGATAAAGGACTCACCGAGTAAGACGCCATCACTATTCAGCAATGTGTTAAACTTGTATGGGTTAATGGCGCTGACCAGAAAGGTTGGAAAGGTCGATATGACAAGACGGATTCCCACACTATTGCCAGTTACAAGGAAAAATAATAAGCAAAAGCTGCTAACTGCAACTGCATTGATCAGATGTGGGCCCAAGAGAAGTTTCAAATCAAGGTGGCCCAACAAACCAAACAACAACAAAAGAAGGATGCCATAGCTGAAGCAGCCACAGCATTGGTGAAGTACTATGATCCCTTTCAGAAAACACCTGAAATTGATCAACTTCAAAGATCTCGCCTTGGAGCCTTATATATGTACTTCACAAAAGTTTTGAGCGACATGACTCAAGAAGAAGCATCGCAGTTCGTTATTGTGGAATATTTCGAGAAGGGTAAGCGGTACGCCAAATGGATCGAGGAATGGGGTCATGAGTACTTGCATACTGGTTTGCTTACTCCTTCGAAATGGGGAGGATATCCTAAAACCACATCTATACTAGCTGACAAGTATATATGGGTCAAATGCAAGGAGTACTTCAGATCGCTTGTTCCTGAAGCAAGAATGGTTGCAGCTCTCCAGAAGTTCGTCAATAATGACCTTGTTATTGATGATGAGCACCCAGAATTATGTTTGGATGTTTCTATCTCTAAGTCCACTATCTGATGTTACCTGTTTATCTGGGGCTTTAAAAAGTGAAGCAAGACTGATTGCTCTTACTTTGATGGATATAAACGTAAAGATGTTGTCGAATATCATAAATAATAGGCTGCTCGTATGATGGAACATCACAAACACATGACGACGTACAACTCACTCAATGAACCAGAAAAACCTAAGCTACAATACACTGCAAAAAATAAGGGGTATCAATAAGGTATCAAATTTTAATAGCTCAGATATCATAATGGGTCTCAACATGGCATCAATAAGATATCAACATTTTTTTGATACTCCAAGTATCATTAGGGTATCATTAGGATATAATTACTTGGTATCTACTTAATTATTTTTTAAATAGTCAGTGCAGTAGTAAAAGACAAAACACTCAGTGCAAAAAAAGCAATCTCTCTAATGGTCACAGGTGTACTCTCAAGCCTTCAGAGCTCTTTTCAAAATTAACCAGCAACATCGATACTTTATATGATGATCAATCTAAATCAACCACAAATCGCCTCTACTTTTTAGTGGTAAAACGTACAGCGAAAGTATTTCTAAGCACTCCATCTAAAAATAATGTAAAGCGCTTCTCAAGAAAAAGTAAAAAGAAAAAGTAATTTTCATCAAAAATAAAGACCCATGAAGAGGCTGCATCTGGTAATGTCGTCTGCTCAGACCTTCTCTTCCTGATCCACAAGGGTGTATACACTACCATCATGGATACAGTTTTTGTATATGTTAATGGTCATGATGTTGACATTTGAGGTATCATAATGTTATTGCTGGTGCCGGATTAGTAATTTGGGACCCGGTTCATATTATTTAGATCTGAGAACGATGAGCGATCAAACACTCTTTCTTTCCATTTTATGTTTCTTTCTGATTCTACTTCCTGCTTGCATTTAGTCTTGGTTCGCGCCGCCATTGTCCAAAAGGTGAAGCAATCTTAATGAAGTGTGTGCTTATAAGTGATATACTATCAATGCCTTTGTCCATAACCTCATTGACTCACTCTTATATGCACGTTTTAGTAAGCAGTGTCAAACTAACACAAACTTTTACGTTTGATACTCATCAGCACCTCTCTCATTTCATACGAAGTATCTTTATGCTCTAGTAAGCCATTTCCTTTCATAACATTTTGCTGTTTTATACACTGATTTTGTTGCTAAAAACTACTTGAAATGCCCATTATGTTGCTATCTCCCATGCTCAGCTTCCTTCCATAGAATTGTGTAACATAGATAGAGATTACGCGTCTCTCGGTGCAAGCTATCCCTTGCTCACTACTTCCATACCACTACTGCTTAACTATCTGCCAGTAATCCCCATTAATTGGTAAGCGTGATTGTCTCGTCTTGCTCTATCATACTATAATATGCTTATTTCTGACTGTCACTTATTTACTCAATGCTTCGATAGTTATAAAGATCTGTTACCACTAACGCCCACAAACTGTAAGATTGCCTTTCCTTTATGCTCTGCTTTTTCCGCTATATATAACTGATTGTCATTATCTTATAGTATCGCTTTTCACTATTGCCTGTCATCTGTTTAGCTCCATTTGAATCTTGCTGTCTAGTATTCTAACCATTATATTTTTATCTCAAGTTGTGATATTAATATGGCGGTAAGTAAAACATGAGAATTGGTGTATTCTAGATCGCATGAATATTATTTTATCTATATAGTATGTAGTATATAGTATAGTGCTGTATTATAGTATCATATATATCAAATAAACCACTGTTTCCCTATCAAATATTTTGATATCTTTCTTTCTATTGGATGTTATGAGAGTCATTAGCTTTAAAACAGCAATCTAATTGGATATGGCCAGAAACGCCTGTTGAATACTTGCGATTCTATTGGAAGCTATAGTTGTTGATACCATTATGATATCTGAAAAATCAAATGTTGATACCCTAAGAATCAAAAGTTGATATCTAAATAGTCAAATGTTGATATTGAGAAAATCAAAATGTTGATTTTCGACAACTCAACATTTTGATTTTTGACAACTCAACATTTTGATACTCTGATGCATAGCTCAGATATCAAAAATTGGTTCCTTGTTCGTACTCCAAAGCTCAATATGATACTACTAAGGTATCAATAAGGTATCATCACAGTGATACTACCTATTTTTTGCAGTGATATTAGGTACTCATGAATCAAATACAATAAGTATACTGACCTAGTTATAAAGCAATTAATCACTCAATTGATCTTTTACTTAAACTTAGGAATATGAAAAAGTTCTTGTTACGCATGATGAGACCTACTTTTACTTTAATAATAGCAAACGCACTTTGTACCTTGCTTCCAATGAGAGCGTTATCCGCAAAAAGGGTTAAGGCAAGGCTATAATGCTTAGTGCATTTGGCTGTTCATGTCACGGTCTTTTTTCATGTGAGACCATTATCCCTAGTGCTCAAAGCAATGGCTACTAGAAGAAAGAAAATATGGCAAAACAGCTCGAATCGGCCATTAATATTTTCAACCAGCTGCATAATAACTACACTGGCATTTTTTGCTTTCATTAGAGCTCGAACCATTTGGCCATGCCAGATGATGCATTGAACGCCCATAGGATGAACTTGGGAACAGCTGGCAAGTAATGTGTTCCACTGAATGGTGGTTATTACGGCGAGGACAGCTAATGGTTGACGCCAATGCATTCTATGTGGTTTATAGGTTGTTCTAGAGGAACGAGGATTGTGGCCTGCTGGCAGCTTACGCCACAAATGCAAGCAGCATCCTAGTCCAAATTGTTGTGCTGTGCACGTCATAGAAGCCTAGCCAGATTTCCAGGTACAAAAGTCATTGTTGGAGGAAATTTGTACAAAGCTTCATATGATCTTTGAAAAGTACCCCAAGTTTTACTGTGAGTGCAATTGGATCGAGTGTGTCTGGCTGAGATGAAGAGGATTACCAGAGAAGAATGTGATTATTCTTTTCGCTCCCTTTAAAAATGTATCAATCAACTTCCCAACGAATTCCCCTCAAACACATAATTCATTATGAGCAAAGGGCATAGAAAATCATTGATATGTACAACTGAGGATTGAAAAGAGCAGAATTTGCATTGAAACAGTATAAGAGCCATCGTCACCTACTACCATTATTAGATTTTTCTGATTTTCCATAACAAGTTAGCTTATGTGAAAAAAATAAAGTAGTAAACCAGAGTTTAAAATGTTTTTTTTTTCGAGAATCCCCCCTTCAAGCTGACTGGCACCTTATCAATTATATTTATGTAGTGCACTCTTTCAACAGTTTGTTGTGTTTTAATGAAGTATATTTTTTATCACCTACCTAGACTGATCATGCTCTATTATCAACGACCCTTTGCATAGGCCCTCCCTCAATAGGGAAGGGACTCCGGTGTGGCAATCACCTGATACTAGGAGACCGACCTTTCTGCCAACAACTAGCAACAGCTCTTTCAAATCATTTGCCATAACTCCAACTGCTTTCTTTACTACAAGAGCAGTTGGAAGACCTGAAATCCCTGCTTCAAAACCAAATGAAGACATACTCCTATAAGCAAGCTGATTAGCATAAACATGAGCTAGCTAAGCTATAGTCAAGTCACTACACCTTCCTCCAGTTCACGGACCCTATAGGCACCTACAACTGGCATCTGCCTACAATGGAACATCAGATCTCTGCATTATATGTTTAAACTCAAAATTGATATTATTAGTCCAGCTGCATCATAGGAGCCACTGACAACAAGAGATGAGAAACAAATTATTAACTTACCAGAACCTAATAATTCGCTATATAACACAGAACAATAAAGGAAACAGTTCTTGCAAGCTATCTAACCTTCTCTTAATCATAATAGACATATTTCTAAATGTGCATTATATACAATACCTGAAGCAGTAGTTCATCTAAATGTTCCAGAAGGTATTGTTTGCCACTAATGTCAGTACCTATTACCAATCGCTTTTAAGGATTTATTTGATGATCAGATCAAAACCTGGCTAGATGAGGGCATTATTGAACCTATACCTGCTGCCACAGCATGGAATAGTCCCATCAAACTAAACACCCAGCAAAGGATTTTATAATTTAGGAAATAATTTTGTCTCTGATGGCAATTAACAAATTCTGATCAGCTAATACAGTGCATCCTGAAAAAATGAAGTAGGGGAGGCTCCAAAATTTGAGGTTGGGGGTGCAATTTAAGGGAATTAAGGGGGGATTTCGGGTCATCTGATCCACCCCTACTCATCAAACCACACATCTATCACATAATCGCTTTAAAATCACTCGAAATTTTGCCAAGTCATCACCCTCTGGTAAACCTGTCAAGCTGCTAGTTTTTTTTTTCATTTTTTTTGTAAAAGGAGGACAAGATCCCATCCAAGACAGCATAGCAGATGAGACATTTAACTTAAGTTAAATAGTGTGGCAATTCACTAAAAAACCTCCTCAACAGATAACTAACTGTTTACAACAACATTACTTTGTCTTGCTGTAATAAATACCAAAGTGTGCCAAACATTGCAATAGTTGCGAGTAGAATGCAGGTTCGAAGAAAATCTGCCTATAAACATGTTTTGTGTTTGATGTGACATTTTGCTTAAGAGAAGTAAGAATTAGGGATCCGTATCAGAACCGTAGAACCGGAACCAAACCGAACCGAAACCGAGAAAATACGGTTCAGTTCCTACCAAGAACCGAACCGGAACCGAACCGGCTCTGTATACATAGATTCGAAGAACCGAGAGGCAGAAGATTGCAATCAGCGATTTTGGTAATTAGTATAAAGTAGGCTATAATGGAAGTTACGAACAATGTTATTCCGAAAAGACCACAAAGTAGTGTATTTGCAAGCCATACTTTATTGAAAAACTTAACAAAACCTACAAAAGCAGAAGGGAGTGAAAAATAGTAAAGAAGAGAAGAGAAAAAATAAAAAAAAACACTTCTTCTGACAGCAGCTTGCTTTCTCCGCCCATGACGCACATCATTACTTATTCCTCTACTTTGCTACCCATAATGCATTTTTCTCCATGACGTACTACTTTACTAGATTTATCATGGCTTCTCGATCAGTTTTATCAAGTTTGTGCATTCCGTTTGAGATTGCGCATTCTGGGGCTCATAACAGAATTATCTTACCCATTCACCCTTTGCCTTTTATGAGACACTATACACTATACACACGTAGAGACACAGTAGCTGTATGTATTGCAGGTTGTGGTTCAATTCCTCCAATGTTACGATAACATATTGTACTAGTAATACTAAGTCGCTCTAAGTAAGTACTATAAGCTCCACTTTTTTTCGTAAAAACTGTGCTTTAATCTTTTAACCATGCAATGACCCACATCGTATAAGAATGTTTACATTCTGTTTCTCTTATTCATTTTGAGTCCGCTGTTCAATGTACAATAATAAACTATTCTTTTTTACTACAGTATTCAAGTATACTGCGACATTTGAACACACACATCAGCTTTCATTCAAAGATACCGAATCTTGCCTTTTTTATATATATGATAGGTTCGGTTCTTCGATTCGATTCTTCGGTTCTACAGTTCTCGTCAGTTCTAGTCGGTTCAGTTCTTGCTTTAGACGGTTCGGTTCGGTTCCCTTCAAGAACCGAACCGAACTGAACCGTGTGGATCCCTAGTACTAAAGGATGGTTAAATATCAGTGTAATATTAGGTGAGTATCAGTTGAATACTAGTTGAATATCAGCTAATACTCAACTGATGTTCAACCATTTTTAAACGTGTAACACACACCGTTTCTCCCAGTGATATATTACAATGTGAACAACATCCACTTCCTCTGTTGCGTGATGTTATTGCAGCTATCCAAGGCAACACCAACAGTAGTAATTTAAATCGCACTTTCGTTACTATATATCTTAACGTCAAATCTGCTTTTACTTCATTAACTCTATATGAACTACATCAAGAACGAGCTGCTTTCATAATTGAAGGATACATCTAATATCGGCGTAGGTAGTGTGGATGAGGAAGCAGTGTCCAATAAAAATCAACCATGACATTTTGGGCTGGCTGATAAATTTTGACTATGACACTGTTCCTGGGATTTAGATAAACAGTCTACATGTGCATGGCGAGAGTGTTTCATCTCTCTTTATACTACTACTGTTAAAGGCCGTGTCAACAGTGTCAAAATGTTTAATCTTAAGAAACCTGGAATAAAGAAAGGAGGAAAAAATCCTAATGCCAGAAGAAAACTCAAAAACTCGCATTCAGTACCTCAAGGGCAATCCGTGCTTTGTTTCACAGGAGATTCCACTGATTCAGCAACTAGTGATTTCAAGGACGACATTAGTAATAGCAACGACAATGACAACAACAACAACCGCACGTCTGCCATGCTACCCAGAACGTCTTTGGAAGAACCAGCTGAAGTCGATGAACTAGCAAGTATTCGTGGGCTACTAGAAGTTGCCACAAATACAAGCAACAACATTGACACTACTGGATATGATGATGATGAGACTCAAGAGGCAAATACACCAACTCCAGAGGAAGACAAACGTGAAGGCGAAGATCAAGACAGGATACTTGAAAAGTATTTTTTCGACCTTCAAGATCGCATACGAAATGCCATGAACAGCGATAAACAGGATAATATGCCTCAAGAATATCATAATGGCACATTATGGGTTCACCCAAAGTCTCCTTCCTTTGCATTGGTGGATGGAGAAAAAATCGATCCAAGCAGCTTGTATCTTCCACATGTGTGTCTATAGTTCCCTCATCTTCTGCTACAAACGTTTTTTTAAAAAAAACTAAAGTGCCCAGGTTGCAAAGTAACTTTTGGAAACAACGGTTATACAAAGACTCTTTTTGCATGTAGAGTAATAGATATTGATAGGTAACAATTGAATAGCGATCATTTCGACACAATTATGTGATATGCTTAGTTATCAAAAGAGTTCTGTTCTAAGTTAAAATGCTTAGCTGCTTTTATATTATGGGGTATCATTACCAGTGCCACACGCCTAGTTGCAAAAAAAAGTTATATCAGTAACGACCCAGAAATAATCCGTCAACTACCAGAAATCTTGCAATGTGAATACCCTGGATACATGACTCATCGAAGTGGGTTATCAAAAGTTGTTGGTGACCTCTATAGACCATGTGTTCCAAATCCCGTTGGCTCGAAGAGATTCTGCAAGATAATTCCTGAAGTACATCGATTAAAACACACGCGGCTACATTTACATTTTATTCAGTATATTGTATATCGACGATTTGATCAACAGTCAATTTATGGTATGTTTGATAACCAAGAGAGCATAACACCATTCTCTTCATTTGACGATCGACCTAAGTATATACCGGTCACATTCGATCCCCTCAATATTTTCCGTTCATTTTATACTGCGTTTATTGCAGAAATACGACACCTCATCGACAAGGAAATGGAAGTGCTTGACAGAGTGCATCTTAAAGGTGACTATACTTTTAAGATAATCAAGCTGATAAACAAGATAAATGGTCGACCAGTATTTGCTGCTTTATATACGGTGCTGAACGAATATGAAGAAGTCCGACTTCAGTTTCTTAATCCAACAAAAGCACTATCCAATCTCAAATATGCATTTGACGCCATGCGACATGCATATGATTTGTACGGATATACACAGCCATAAGTATTTTTTACGGACAACGTAACTGGGGATCAAAGTTTTCTTAAAGAAGCTATACCATCACGTTTGCAAGACGTGGTTCCCGTTGTTGAACAAGAACACGAAGGGCCGTTAAATGCTCGTTCTCACCCACTGCTTACTATTCCAAGCAACGTTGAAATCAAGGCTATCCGTGGTGCTCAAGATACCGAAACTAGTGCCAACTTGTGAAGCTATATTGGAACATACATTGAACAAAGACGACTCTATTCGACTGGGTATGCAACGCAACTGACACAAGACCAAATTGAGTATGCCGCTCTCGATGCATGGGCATCTTTAAAAATTTTTGAAGAAGTCAAGAGGCATGGTGTAATCGGTATACGTATATCTAATCCTACTCCTGACGGTGAGGGTAATGTACTGGGTAGATGAAATTCAACAGCAGTTTTATAACGCTGGAACTAAAGCTTGTATATATTCTTAGGTGATCCTGTATCGTATCATCCTGGGTCGTTTAACGAGCCTGTCGCATATGGTGTAATTTCCAAGCAACAAAAAAGACTAGATGGAGTTGAAGTTAAAAAAGGCCGCGTTATCATTATCATCAAAAGAACTTTGGTGCCCGGTGCCACAGTGAATGCACATGACAAGTGCCTTCGAGATTTTGCGAGTCCTCCGTTCGAAATAGTTGTCAAGGTGTCTGAGCTTCGTACTTACAAGACTGTTTCAGTACAGAATCACCAGCCACTTCAGCTATATCAACACCGACTCAACAATTGATTAACCAACAGACATATTTAGAAGATGGTAATATTAGATAATGAACGGATTGTAACAATACAGGTTTAATACATTACTAATATATTTTATACTTCTTGTATAAAGGCACAAGTAATCCACCCATGAAATCGGATGACGAAGATGATGATTTAGATTAAGAAAATGAAAGTTTACCAATCATTGATGAAGAAGGAAATTTGCTTGAAATCAACAAAGATATTGACGTGTCAAGCCGAGACTACGGCCAGCAACTATTTCGACAACAACAACAAAACGATAATTAAAGCAGAAGCAGAACCTCGACCACTATCGATCAAAAAGCTCCACACTCTCGTATTCTGAAAGATGTTTTTCATCCAATGGATATTTTAAAGGTCTCACGCAAACATGGATTATCCAAGGGGTTTTCAAGGACATTCGATGATGCATTGTTTTTAGATGATGAAATTGATAAAAGGCTGGTAACAGCGGTCCTAGAGGAGAAGAAAGAAACAACATGGGATAAAAAACTTGCTGAAGATCCTGATTGGATATTCAAAAGAGTAAAGCGTAAGTTAAACCTTCAAATTGAATGTATAATAACTGGATTAACAAGATATATACACTAACATAACACTAATTTTTCATTATTATATTAGGTGTTGTGCCGCCTCCTAAAGATCTCTACCCTATGGTGAAAAAACCGTTTGAAACTTATAGACCATTGCGCTGTGCTCGAACCAGACGACCATTATTTGATTTTGAAAATTGGAAGCAAGCAAAAAATGTGCTCACTGCCATTCATCTGGGCCACGTATCTGACCTACCTGGTATCCCCTTCTATTTTGTCCGTGGCTAAGATAAAGATGGTCTTACACTATATCGCTGTAGCTATGGTACAAATTCGTTGGAAGGTGGAATACACCAGAACCTGATTCGTACGATTGGAGCTTTTGGTGCCAGTGTTGAATATATTGATGCTCTACTTGCAGATTATAGACTTAGGCACAACATCAATGTGAGTAATAGTTATTATTTCATTTTACATTCGGAAAATTTAAAGTTTGGATTGACATATATGTTGGGTTGTAGGTTGGGACATTAAATAGGTTTGGACGTATTCACGACGGTCATTACGATCCGTGGATATCACAACATATCAATAACTTGGAAACAAAACTTAACCTTCCATGCAGCTACAGAGGGCCTAGTATACATACACACTCTCTTTACCTCAAGTCTTCAGGCGAATTATTTGGTATATCTCCCTTGGATCCAACATTAATGGAATTGTAAATATTGACAAAGCAACACCAGTCCAAAGCACTTCACACACCAATTCATCGTCATTAGATATTGCCACGTTAACTATGATCAATCGTTCAACTGCACAAGTAACTGGAGCTCAATACAAGTATATTGCCGAATGTCAAAGAGCAGTACACGCGATTATACCAGTTCACACAGACAAGGAGAAAAGCACATTTGATTCAATTCTTCGTCACAAGTTCCCAGACCACAGATTCAAAACCACAGACTTTCTTCGATTTACCAAACTTTGGTCGCAATTGGTTAACGGCACAGATATATAAAACACCAAAGCAGCTTTCTATTCATTACACAAAATGGAAAGAAATCGATAATATCATATGTACCAAAAGCAACAACAAAGAATCCATCGATAACATGAGCAACGGTTTGAACTCGACGGCCCGTAAACGAGCAGCACCACCTGCACAACACCCATCTCCATCAAAAACACCACGTACTGAAAGCATAATTCATATTGATAATACTTCAAGTGCCTCGTCATCTACAAATCGCCTTGATTCTCCTGTTACAATTTGTCCAGCTCCAGCACCTATCGATACGCAAAATCTAGCCACCTTTATGTTCCATCGATTACTAGCAAATATTCCACAGCAATTACCTTCCATGCCTCCAACACCGTCAAATTGTTCACAATATGAATATCCTCCTGTCAGACTTCAACCATTACAACGTTTGGGTAAGAAAAATAATTTCTCGATTCAAATATCCGCATACATTGACATTGTAAATATATTTAGCACCTGCATCCAGTTCAACAAACCCAAATTTTACCACGATACCACAAGCATCTACAAGTAGCAACAGTGGTAGCATTAACAACGGTACCAGCAATAACAGCATACTTGATGGCCTTCGTAAAAATAACCAAAAAACATATAATGTTTGTGGCAGCATTAAATGTAAAGGCAAAAACAATAGGACAAAATGCACAGCGAAATGTAGCTTCTGTGGTAAAGTCGATTGTACCAACAAAAATAAACAAAACAAAATGCAATCCATACAACAGCATTTAATCGCCTTACACCAATATAAACCATCAGATATCTTATATCGCTATTAACATTTATAGTATTTTTACACAGCAATAAACTCTACTTTCATATTATTACAGTATCATTTTAAAACAATCGTTTCACTTTCCAAAAACGAGAAAATTTAATTCTCTTCGCCTCATACATGCTATCTGTGCCCAAAAAATTGCGTTTGAAAAAAAAGTGAGCTGGTTCTGGGCACAACACATGGTGACATGGGTATAGAGAAAAGCATAACACATGGCATGGGTATAAGAAAAAGCATAACACATAGGTATGAAAAAAGCTACATCGTCACCAGATTTCAGCCCTTATGTTATCGTAAAACGTACAAAACGTTCGCGTCTGCTAGACTTGCATCTTCTTCACTCATACGTTTTTTCACTTCAACTCAGAATGAGTAAAACAGGAAGAAAGCAACTTTTTATTGCTTGCGTGTTGCAAGTCGTTTATATAACACCGCGCCCAAAATAATCACGTCGCGCTCCACACTTGTCATTTCACGTTTTTAAGGTATGACCGGTCCTCCTAGAAATAAGTGCTATTCTCTCACTCTTTTCGCCTACTGCTATTGGTAGTGTGCTGTGACTTTGGTGCTGTGCCGATTGTTTGTCAATGGACCTCATTGCAGGTTGAAATCTGGTAACGATGTAGCTTTTTTCGATACATATAACCATTCCCACCACCCACCACTGACCATCTCAAGTCATCCGCATATTATAGGGTACTGTAAATTTTTACGTACTTCACTTTCCTTTTTTGGATTTTTACGTACTTAGCCTCCAAGTTTTTATGTACTTAGCCACTCAAGTACGTAAATCGGTTCTGACGCTGTATATTTGTACTATAAAATTTTACGTACTTCCTATTTGGGAATTTTACGTACTTCTTGTCTTTTTTGTGCCTCGTTTGAGTAGATCATACAAATAGCTACCATTGATGTAGCCTATCATACTTTGACTCTGTATAACCGTCGCAGCTACGATGGCTACTGTAAATTTTTTACGTACTTCACCTTACTTTTTATGCAAAAATTTACGTACTTGGCCACCGAAGTACATAAATGTTATGAACATTCTTCGACCTCTAGTAAGTGATCATCCTCAACATCGTTGATGACATATTAAATCCCCATCCATCATCATCATCTGAATTATCGACCTTAATACCAATCTTTCCGTTTATTCGCATCATTAAATTCTATAGTAAAACATATATATATATATATATATATATCATAGTCTTTGAACGATAAAACATCAGTCAGTTATCTTGTTTCCTCCCTATACCTTGTTCTTGTTTCTTCCCTCACCATCTGGTTTCCTACCTTCTGCTTTCCTTCTTGTCTTGTCCTGTTCTTGCCGAAAGCACCTAGCACATTCTCGTCCGGTGTTACTGGCCTTGTGTTGTCTTGCCCCTGTTCGCACCTTACAGTAAATCAGTTCTCGCGCTGTATATTTGTACTATAAAATTTTACGTACTTCTCATTTTGGAGTTACATACTTCCGATTTTACGTACCTGTTGTATATGATTTTTATGTACCTTGAGCGCTAAAAGGACCATACATGTTGTTGTTATTACTTTGAAGATTTTGTATATATAATCAAATTTCACGGAAGGGCAAGAAAGCCCACACTATGTTTTAAAGGAACGTAAAGGTTGATGTACGTAAAATTTGGTGTTAGTATGATTGTATGACTAGTGAGTGTAAGTAGTCAAGGAACGCGCTCAGAAAAAAGAGACTGGTTTTCCTGCCAGAGCGACTGCTTTACCTGCAATCGCCGAAAATGGAAGTACGTAAAAATTCGCGCACCCCATATTATAATAACAAAAAAAAAAAACATGACAAAAAAACCAGACTGACTCCCCCATAGCATCCCCTGCCATATTTGCATTATTTACCTTCGCTGTATATATCATCTTCGCTGAAGTATTCTTTATATATATTGTACTTGCTTCTCCAAATCCTAGTAGTCTGCTGAGGAAGTCAACATTCTGGTTTTGGTGGGCACTTTTGTAGTGTACGTCGAATTCGTATTCGCTCAGTGTCTTAATCCACCTGGCCATTATGTCTGTTGGTACTTTATGGCTCCATATTCCACGTAGTGCGCTGTGGTCACAATACACGTCGAACTTGTATAGCAAGAGCAAGAATGGCTTTACATAACAGTCTCACACTCCAGACAAGCCATGCTGTCTCTCATCGGGAACTGCTATATCCATCCTTCAAGTCAAGTTGTCTACTTATGTCGCCGGTCGTATGGATGATTGATCTAACCCTCGCATATCGGCAATGAATCTGTATGACGTGTTGTCCTTTCTCTTGGTGAGCATGACAGGTGCGGCCCAGGGTGAGCTGAATGGTCGTGTTATTCCGAGACGGCAGTATCGGTCGAGTTCCTTGTTCAATGCAGCTGCTTCTACAGTTACTAATCTGTAGGGTTTGGAGGCTACTGGTATCGCGTTTTTCTTTAGAGTGATTTTATGCTCCAATAGGTCGCTACATCCAAGATCGTCGTCTGCCCAGGCAAAGCAGTCTTGATATTGTCGCACGAGTTCGATACAAGTTTTTCGGCGTTGGAATATCCTTGTTGGATTCGCTTCGGTTCGTCACTAGTCTTTCTACTCCGGGATCTGCATTGTCTTGTATTTTTTGAAAGGTGCCAATAAAGCTCAGTGGTGAAATAATCAATAATGAAGGCAGATTATTTTTGATTGTTATGGTGAAGGTTGTGGCTCCTTGTAGTATGTCCGGGCAAAAGTATTCATGCCGTGTTTTTGCAAGGTGAACTTCTTGTTCTGGTACAAAATATAGCGGTGTCGTCGCTGTAGGTCTGAGAAGTCTACCATGCACTTGAGTGGTAAAATTGGCGGGTATAGTAATGCTCTCTCTCGACCAAACTTCTATGGTGTTGTTCTGCTCAATGTTCCTGGTCTCCAGTAGTATAGGTGATTGTGCACCGTGATCCAAGGAGAATAACTCTTCCTTGTATCGGGCTCCTTGTCGTTGCAGTGTCGAATATGGGTATTGCAGGTTGATGTCGTAACCATATATCTCTTCATTGTTCAAGTCTTCACAGTATACGGTATCGGAGTCATCATCTCAAATATAATCTTGCTCCATGTAGTCTCCTAGTAGGAATCCACTTGGGATATCTACTTTGCAGAATGAAAAGTTTTCCAGAATGGTCATGTAGTCTGTGGCTTCGGCTCATATGCTAGGGTAATTGGTTGCTTCAATGGGTACAGTCGCAGATATTTATGGATAGAAGTTTACACCTCCAGAGATTGGGCGAGATAATTTTCCATAAAAGTATGTCTTTCCTTTTGGTGGTTTTGTGAATCCCTCGGCTGTTTCAACTCCAGTGCGTTTAGAGATTTATCTTTTCTTCTGCGTACAGCAGTAAAGCTATGTAAATCTCGTCTAAATTTAGGACAAGCCTTGATACGTTCTCTGATCTTTATTTGAGCTGTTATGTTGGATACATCTTCTACAATATCGTAGTCGATAACTGGTTTCGTCCTTGGCGCGCGGCGTGGCTTTAATTTTTTTGGTTTATCCGTGGTGATCTTGCGCGTCGGTTCCTTCAGTTTGTTTGGGCTCGGTCTATTTCCATCGGTCGTTCAATTGATCGATCGGTCGTTTCTAGTAGCATCCATTGGTGTAGGCATATCTCCTGGTATAGCCTGCGGTTGGTTCGTCGGCTCACTGGTTCTTGAAGATGATGGTTGTTTGTTGATATCTTGTTCTTGGAATTGTACTCTTCGTTGTCGCTTCTTTGCAGGATCAGGCTTGTCTGCATTCACGATTATTGACGTTTGATCCTGATCTCAGGCTCATACTTCGTCGTTTTTCAGTGTTTTCTAAGCTCAATGGTCGTTTTTGTACAGTGTATAAGTCTTGAGCGCTGTTATATTCTCGATGTTGCAGATCGGATTTGCTTTTGCTTTTGAGTGTTCTTATGTTCATTGCGGGTTTGTTATAGTTGGTGGAGGCGTTCAGTTGACCGCGTTTCTCATGAGCAACTGGCCCTAGTAGTTTTTTTTTTGGCTTGTTGTATCCTCGTGGTTCTTCGTAATACTGGTCGTCATAGTATTCTTCTTCTGAATGCCAATAGTCGTCAACATCGTCGTATTAGTCCTCCTGGTATCGACCTTCCAAATGTACGAAATTGCTGTATACATTGGATCGGCTATTACTGTTCAGCCAGTCTTTTTTCGATGATCTCATGGCAGGTTCCTCGTTTTGGTTAGGTCTTCCGTTCGACTGTCTCTGCTTATGGTCCGTTTGTTGTTGCGGACGTCCGTTGTTATGGCTTTGCTGCTGTTGATAGGGTCGCTGGTTGTTGTTATGATAGGGTCGACGGTCCTGATATGGGCGTTGTCTTCATTCCCATTTTGCTGGTCATTGTAATTTTGTCGTCGGGCTAGTTGGTAAGGGTATCGTCTGTCTTAAATTCGAGGTGGATAGCTCGGTCGCCGTGCATTGTACATAGTTGGCAATGTTTGCTGAAACCCGTTGTTTTTTTGTTACGTCTGTCCAAAGTAAATGAGAAATAAGAGCAGGAATGTTACGTCTGGTCTTAATAAAAGAGTATATTTAGCTTCAGTTACTAGCAATAAACAGAATGAAAGATGAAACAAGCCGTGTAAGGTCTTGAGTGATTGAAAACAACATTTGAAAAGTTAGGTAGAAAGTGAGGGGTGGAAGTTCTATGTCTTTATCCAAATCAAAATGATGGGGTATTTATATCTATACCAAAATAAATTAATACATCTATTGTAATTGAACATCAAGGAAGATGCTCGAAGATTGTGGAAAGTACTTTCAACCAATGGTAATGGTTGCGAAATCAGCTGAAAGGTCTAGGAATAATGCTACCAATAGTTATTCCTTGGCATTTGGAAGGTACCAGAAGGTACCAGAAGGTTGTAGAGTTGTTGCTACGTTGTTATCGGATCGCTGTATCCTTGGCTTTATGGAAAATACCTGAATGTCGTAGTAATTGCGAGGCTGTTGTGGTAGAGCTCTTGTTGTGTGATGTGAAGTGTATGATGTTTGTTATGCAGCTCTTTCTTGTATTCGGATTGGAGGGATAGCTCTCGGGGTATCACTGTAACGTTGTATACCCAGCTATGCCGGAATTTAGAAGGACTATGCTACATGGGAAGGTTTTTTTTATGTTGCATTCTCTGCCATGTTCTATGCTGCCGGCTCCCATTTGATATACAAAAATGTTAAACGCTCGTTGAGACAGATCCAAAGCAATGGCTCCTCGTTTCAGTAACAGCTGTGATAACATGCGAGATCATGTATATCACCTTCTGCGGGTACTATCAAACATCTGTTAGGGTCGAACGCTTTGGCGAAACCTAAAAATTCATGGTTCGCTCTGCTCTTCGTATGGTAATAATGGTAGTTGTCGCTGTTGTGCTAATTCCATGCTTTGACAAGCTCAATTTCTTGCTGGGTATATTTGCCAATAATGTGATTGTTTTTAATTTTTCGTCCGAGATTTTACTAGCGATGGGTTCTACTGGCGATCAGCTGGTTTGGCAGCAAACAGATATATGAATTTACACAGAATTGTTTAATTGTTCTATATGGGTTTGTCGTTATGATCTTTGGTACCTGGGCAGCCGTTGAAACCCTAGTCAATCGATTTGCGGACGATTACACTTATGATACTCAAAATAGTATGGCTATGCCACCAAAAAAAACATGACTCTGTCTTTGTTATTATATTGCATTCATTCAAAAATTTTACATGTCTGATGCACTATATATTGCACCAGTAGCAGGAGATAATAGACAAAATATTACATAAATATATAATTAATATCACGGATGCGCGCGCATACCATCTGAAAGTCTGTATGACTGTATGGTTGCAATAAGTCGCAAGGATTTAACAGAGCAATGCTGTGCCTATGTAAGCCAGCTTTCGCATATGGCCACTCTATCATGGGGCATTATTCCACGTCCGCACTCCCGAATCACTCACAGTTTCCTTTACTTCCTCCCGACCCACCAACATCACAGCCTTCACATAAGCATTGTCTATAGATAGGCATTAACAACTGTTGCATAACACTAAATATAAATCATTGACTTAGACCGCCTCCTAAGACTCGATCAAGTCACTTGGGTAAGGCTAGTATTGGTGCTTAGTCTGTTATGTTGGAGTGTTTAGGGCGTTAGGGTAGGTAAATGAGCAGTTTTACTGATATCCGCAAGCACTAGTAAAACACCTAACGACAAACACTAATACAGCTTTAACGGGGTTGCTACGGGAGGTTTGGGGAAGCCTGTAGCAAGCCGCCGAGACGAAGCTCCATAGATTTTGACACGAAACGAAACGGAGGGGCTCAATACCGAAGGTGCGTAGGCGATAAAGGCTCGTAGACCTTTCAACATCATGCTACGGGGACTAGAACCTTTCTATTGGAACTTTATTCTTCTAAATGGTTTCTGTATCTGAGATCACACAAGTTATAATCTAAAGTAGAATAAATAATACCAAAGCAGCAACAGTGCCAGCATTGATATAAATACACAAAGAAACGGGATGCGTACAAAAAGATTGCAAAACTTGACTGAATAGATAAAGTTTAAAAACGCAACTCGTCCATTATGTAGGTCGGTTCTGGGCTATCATATTCAAAGCAAAGCTGTTCGACGACCTGTCGTGCAATAACGGTATAATCGCTAGTATCATTGTTGTTCACTGTTGTTGCTTTGGATGCTGTAGTGGCGGTAGAGATATTGTGCACACCACCTAGAACCAGGGCTACATCAAGACCAGCTCGACGTGCGCCTAAAACATCGGTTGAAATATTATCACCAACACACAGCACTCGTCGTCGTCGACCATCATCGCCAGCACCTTGTTGTTGTTCTTGCTGTTGAACAATCGATGAAAGATATCGATAGATCGTAGCGAACGGCTTACCAAAGTAGAGTACCTTGCCACCCATTTCTTGGTAAAGCTCACCAATATAACCAGGGCACATGAGCAAACGTGGGGTTCCATCACTATTACTCCCGTTGGGTGCGCGAACATCAGGATTGGCAATGACCAAAGGAATATCCTTCTCTCGACATTGGCGTAGGTATGCATCATAGTGTTGCCGTATGTTGTCACGATCATTTGGGTTTACAAGTTGTTGGTGCGGTAAACTCATGATTAAACCGACAAGGACAAAGTCGACTTCCATATCGTCTAATGATACAGGGTTCATTTCAGGTGCAAGTGCTTCGTACAGTGGTGCATGATAATCGGCATTGCCAATCAAATGGAATCGTCCAGTTTTGATGTGATTCTGTACGAATTCATGGGCTGTTATAGTGCGCGATTCAGTGTTGTTCTTGTTGCCGACAAGCATGGTTGCTGAACAATCGGTGGTGTCTTTCTCGTGGTCAGCAATGTTCGTCGTCGTCGTCGTCACTGTTGTTGTGGACTTTGTACGTTGTCGTACTAAATCTATACAGTCGTGCAAAAATCGTCTCGTCACATCGCCACTTGATAATACTCTCTTGTACTTGGTTTTGTCGAATCCGTACTTGCGCTGCAGATCGTTGGCAAGAACGTTGCCGAGTCGTGAAGAATTTGAAAGTAGTATAGTTTCAAGCCCGAGATTGTGTAATTTCTCTATGCATTCGCGTGTATACGGATAAGGTTTCGCGCCATCATGTAAAACACCATAGACATCACTTGCAATGGTGTAGTATTCGTTCTTGGATATGACCGCTTGAAGTCCCTGAATATACTGCATTAGGTGCGACAGGCGAGCCTGAACAGCGGCCGTGATTTTATTTCTGTAACGTGTAATGAGTTTTGGAATACCGCTCGAGTAATACACCTTGGGTGCGCAATAAAAGGTAAGCCTATAACATCCAGTGTCAGCATCAAGCAAGTTTTCCTTTGGTGGTGGAGAGCATAGTATGCATTATCACAGCTATGTTTTGAAAGAAACTGAATCAACATGATGCTCGTGCGAGAGATGGCGTACTCAACATAAACACTAGAGACACATGCGAAAAAACGAGAAAGCGTATTAAAGCGCGCTGGTTCGGACAATACGAAAAATTACTGCAAGCGGCATTTTAGCTTGTTTTTTTCCTCTTTTTTTTTTTTATCGTTCCGTTCTTTCTCTTCGGTTCTCTTCCTCCACCTCCCAACAACACAAAAACATACTAAACGTTACGTAAACAGAAGAATGGAGGTGCTGACGACGGTCAATGCGCCGTTACCAGTACTAGAAGAGACAACAACATCGAGTCCGTTTCCCCCATTTTATTCAACGGGTCCATTTACATGGGCAACACCTTTCTTCACCACACCGACAGCTTTACTGACGGTTACTATCGTTCTTGGTTTTGGACGTTATCTCGTTACACGTGGAAGACCATGGTTAGAATCACCAACAGCACGACATCGTCTATCGCCTCTGTCGCGTCTTATTGTGGCCATTTCCGTCACGATTCTTGTCACTTTTGTCGCCGACGCGATTGCATTGACAACTCGGGCTATTGTTGAACGACAATGGACCAGCAGCGTCTTGGCTTATTACATTGGCGTCTCCTGGCTGTCCTGGGCTATTGCGCTGGCTTGCCTGACGGATGAAACTTTCAAGTTTGGCGAGTGGAACTGGGTCCAGTATATGTTTTGGATGGCGGCCGCGTTGGGCGAAACTATGGTTGGTTGGCTTTGGACTGTCGGATTGCTTCGTCCCAAACCAGGTAAAGAAATTCTGGCTCTATATGCATATGCGATCATTGGGAAGGTTCCTCGCTTATTCACTCACAATGTGCGCGTGTGTGTGTGTGTGTGCACTCTAAAGGCACAGTGTTTAGTCTTTATGACTATACGTTCCTTGGAATATTCATTGCTCGCTACGTCATGGAGTTGTTGACCGTGCTGCTGTGCGTGATTCAAATGTTTTCACGACGGAACCACAGTGCTAGCGAACGGGCACCCTTGTTGGGTGCTATGACAACAACGGAGAACCGTTATGGCAGCACACCCGCACTAGCAGACGAGAGTGAAACGTCTCGGAAAGCAGAGCCGAGTGCGTTTTCAAACTTTTTTGGAAAAATGCGAAAGCTGCTTCCGTACATCTGGCCACACAAGTCATTTAGACTGCAGCTGCTGGTTCTGGTGTGCTTTTCACTGATGCTGGCTGGCCTGCTTGTGAATGTTTTGGCACCACTGCAGATTGGCAAAGTGGTGGATGGGTTCGAAAAAGACAAAGGTGAGGTGGTCGACACGCACACACGGAATCACGACGTGTATATGCTCTCTTTGCTAAAACGACAGAAAATATTGTTTTTGTAGGCAAATTCGCATGGGCTGCTGTCCTGGTTTATGTCGGTCTTCGATTCCTGCAGGGTGGGGTACGCGTTATTTTTTTCTGGGTTGCAGCTTTGTGTGTGCGTGTGTGTGTGTGTGTGTGTGCTATAGTGGCCAAGAAGCTCTCGACAAGACCGGCTGTTTACATTTAATGTGTTTCATGTTTGCGTGTGTGCCATCGTCATTATCATTAGTCTGGCCTTATCCAAGCCATGCAGAACTGGCTATGGATCCCCATCGGGCAGTACACCACGCGTGAAATCTCGGTGAAAATGTTCAGCCATCTGCACGGCCTGTCGTTGCATTTCCATATCAATCGAAAGACAGGCGAGGTACTGCGCGTAATGGACCGAGGCACCAACAGCATCGTCCAACTTTTGTCCCAAATCCTGTTTCAAATCTTTCCTGCGCTGGCCAACATTGTTGTCGCCGTGTTTGTGTGCGCCGTCAAGTTTACGCCACCCTTCGGCCTGATTGTGTTTCTGACCATGTCCTTCTACCTTTTTGTCACCATCGCCCTCACCGAATGGCGCACAAAGTATCGTCGCACAATGATTGAGCTGGACAACTCGTCACGGACCAAAGCAGTCGATTCGCTGCTGAACCTTGAAACAGTAAAGTATTATGGTGCCGAGGACTTTGAAATCAACCGCTACAAGAATGCCATCATCGAGTACCAAAAGGCGGACTGGCTCAGCTCTACTTCGCTCAATGTTCTGAATCTGGCGCAGAATGCAGTGATTAGCGGCGGATTGCTCGCTGGCTGTCTCTTGTTTGCCTGGGAAGTTTCACAGGGCCGCCTTACATCCGGTGACTTTGTATTCTTCAACATGTACATGATGCAATTATACACTCCAGTAAGTTCTGCTCAAGCGGCTGGTGAATTACTATGTCGATATTAATTTTTTGTGCTCCACTTGTTGTTACACGCATAGCTGCACTTTTTCGGAACGTACTATCGCATGATCCAATCCAACTTCATCGACATGGAGAAGATGCTCGCTCTTTTCGAGGAAGAGCAGACCGTCAAGGATGCCCCCAATGCAAAGGATTTGGCTGTCAAGGAGGGTCATGTAGTGTTTGGTAAGTCCCAGTTGCTTGCAAACCTTATACAGCCAAGTGTTCTAATCATCTACATTATATATCCAGATAACGTTACATTCAGCTACGATCCTCGACAGACGGCCTTGAACGGCATCACATTCTCAATTCCCAAGGGTGCCACTGTTGCCCTAGTGGGCCCTTCTGGTGGAGGGTGAGTTTGTTTCACTGCATGTAGTCTTAGAACGCTAAGCAACTAACCTGGGGCCCCACATCTTTTTATTTTTAGAAAATCAACAATCCTGCGACTACTGTTCCGTTTCTACGATCCTGACTCTGGCCATATCTACATTGATGGTCAGGACATCAAACAGGTCCGTCAAGAATCATTGCGTCAAAATATTGGTGTTGTCCCACAGGATACGGTGCTCTTTAACGACAGCGTACTATACAACATTGGTTATGGCAACATTAATGCACCTGAAGATGCTATCTTTAAAGCGGCCAAGGCTGCCCAGATTCACGACAAGATCCTTCAATTCCCCGATGGTATGGAAAGTCTCTGGATATGTCACCGAAAAAAACAATAGGACAATCGTCTTGACAAGCCCTCCCTTTTTATTTCAACACAGGTTATGAAACACGAGTGGGTGAACGCGGTTTGCGACTTAGCGGCGGCGAAAAGGTAAATAAGATGAACACGTACGGATAGACTTTGGGGAGCGTACGCTAACACTGATTTCACTTGTGGGTACACAGCAAAGAGTTGCTATTGCTCGTACCATTCTGAAAGATCCACCGATTATTCTTTTGGATGAGGCAACGAGTGCATTGGATACGTAAGTGACTCCCCCATTTTCGTTTCAAAATGAGACAGTGAATGAGAAGTTTATCTTTCTGACATTTATCATCCTCTCGTAAGCGGCACTGAACGTCAAATCCAACAAGCCTTATCGATCATGACCAAGGATCGCACTACACTCGTGATTGCTCACCGTCTTTCGACCATTGTCAATGCTGATCTGATCTTGGTGTAAGTGATATGTAAACATGAAAAATGCAAGGAGTTCTCTTTAGACTGCAAATGTCTGATTTCCCTCCCTGGCTTTTGTGTATATAAAGGATCAAGGATGGCCGAGTGGTTGAGTCTGGAAGTCACGAAGAACTGATCAAACAGGGCAGCGACGGTGTATATTATGAAATGTGGCAAAAGCAGCTCCATGATGACAGTGATGGTAGCGATGCTGAGGCAACAAATGGCGGACCTCACAATAACACATATGGTAATGTGGAGAGTAATAAAATGTCGTTGTCAGCAGCAGCAGCAGCAGATGATGCCGTTGTCCCTGAAGCAGCTCCCAGTGGTCCCATCCCACCCACGGGTCCAGTCCCGCCAATCGATACACGATCCCCAGCCGTAGTAGTCTCGGAATCCGAAAACAAGGACTCCATGGTCTCATCACCCACTGAAATGGAAGGTCAGCAGCAGCAGCAGCAGCAGGAAGAAGAAGAGGAACAGCAACAGCAAGACCAGAGCGGCAGCGTCACTCCGGAGAATAGGGATGATGAAGAAGAAGAAGGAGGAGGAGCAGCTTCATCTAATGCCCAGTCACCACCGAAAAATAGAAAGAAAAAGAAACGTTCCAAGAGTAGAAAAGGCACTACATTCTGAACAGTACAACAACACACACACACACACACACCCTTCATCCTTCTTTCTTTCTTTCTTTCTTTCAAATCAGCATTCCCAACCGATAAAACACATCGCAACAAAAACATTGTATTACTGAGAAAGGTTTGCTAAGCGAGAAAGAGAAACCAGCTCTTCATCGGTCTATATGATATGCATGTAACCGTATGCAAAAAGTACTGTTTTTCTTAACTCCAAACACGTATGGCGCCATCATCCCCGGCTGTAACTATCGCAACATCGGATGGATGATAATCTACAGACGTGACCACCGTGTCATGCGATTTTAATGTTTCTACTTTATTTCCTTCGAGTACGTCCCAGATATGAATATGGCCGTCTTCGGATCCGCTCACTGCATATGCGTCTGTATTTGACATGACCGATTCGACCTTGAATTCCTTGTGTTTGTGCCCCGTAAATCTGTATTGTGTTTGATGATGATGATGAGTTTTTTTTATATATATACTATGATGATGATGATGGAAGAAAGAAACCATGCAAACGTACTCGTTCAATAGCGTCCCATTGGACTTATCCATCAGACGTACGGTATCGTCTAGAGTGCTTACGAGTACACAATTCCCGTCATGCGATAATCGAGCAGATGTGATGGCCGCTACATATCGTCCTCAATTTGTCAGCGGTTTACCTTATAAAATCCAATACACAATGGAAGAATATGGTTCTTCTTTTTTTTCCCTTACGTCCAATATAATCTTCTGATAATTGTCCATTCCTTAAATCATATCTTCGAACGCGCCCATCAGCCGATCCCGCCACGATCTCCACGTCTCGGACTTGGATAGACATGACGCTATCTTTGCAGTCTTCAAGAACTTGGATTGGGGAAAAGTTGGATGACCTGGGGCAAAAATAGGAGTTTTTTTCAGATTTTCGTATGGGTAGGTGCTCCTATCCAATTTTAATTACTTACCTACAATCCCAAATACGAACCGTTGCATCAAAAGATCCTATTAAACAGAGAAACTTTACTATATTTCACTCTCACACAGTGTTCAGACTCGAAACCTTCTCTCCATCCTTTCGTTCACCACATTGTGGTTTTTTTAGCATATAATCGTACCACTGACAAGAACCGTGCCTTGATCATTGAAATCCACTCCATTCACTCGCTGCCAACCCGTGCCAATATGAAAAATATATGAAGAAATATGCAATTCAGTTATTCTATTAGAGGGTTTGGCATATTTCAATGCAACTGGATGCTTTTGCCCAGTCCAGCGAATACGTTACCTCCCAGTGTGCTGTGTACCGCCGTAAGATCTCGCCCGTTCCAACATCCCATAAAATAACAGCGCGATCAACACCGCAACTCGCAAGTTTGGCATTATCTGGCGATCTATTCAAACACCAAGTTTCTTTTTTAATTTGAAGAAGCTCTCTCAATCTCTCGACTATAGAAAGAAGACTTGATGAAAAACTTACACTGAGACACCGAGTACATCGCGACCGTGACCCATGTATTTATGTAGTTCCATGCCTGTCGTCGGATTCCATAATCGTACTGTCCGATCGCGTCCACCGGATACACAGTATTGCCCGGATTTGTTATAGCGTACTTGACTGATAGGTTCTTTGTGACCAGTGAGTGTGTGATCGCAGTGTGTTGGATAAGGTGCCATGTTGGAGGGAATGGAAGGGTATATATACAATAAAGTTTCAAAGAGAAAGAAAAATCCGCCGGAGGACGCATAGAGCATTTTCTTCCTGTTTCCCGGCGAAACGGATTACCCCGCTTTTCTTGTTTTTGAGCATCCCACTGACTACAAGATATGCACATCAAAAGCATATTATAAATGCTGCTGATTATGCTCGACGTATTACTCGCCGTCATTCAGTGAAGAGGAACTCTTTTCGTACGGCTAACCAGTTATGAACCATCGATATCATGCGCGGCAACGTAACACCGCCCATGGTGGTTTGTCATTCTTGATAAAGGAATGGTACAGTGCTTCCAACAGTCAATGTCGCACACGGTCAAAAATGATGTCGCAAGCCAATGAAAATCGATGTCGTCAGTTATTCAACATCAATTTCGCACTTTCCGGGAACCAAGTCGTATTTTAGAAACATGTCGTGCATTTGAAAATGAAGTCGTGTTACGATGATTATGTGCGGTACACCGTTCAGGATAAGGCTCGATTTTTCGACCTGAAGATTGAAAAGTGTATGAGCGCATCAGCTGCAGCGAAGCAGTTGGGTATTCACATTCGAACTGCGCAGAGATGGGTTAAGCAGTACACTACGCGTCCTTAAAGTATTTTCGAGGTTTGTAAGCAGGTTGGTCGTAAATGTATCTTGAGCGAAGAGCATAAAACTGCTGTTATCGACTTCATTGATGGCTAATCCTTCTGCTGCTGTTGTTGAAGTGACTGAATGAGAAGTGAGTGCAATCTTTCTTTGAAGAAAGCTGACTTCCATTCTATCGAAAGAAACAGCCCAGCAAAGGTTGAAGAGAGACATGATTGGGTTCGTAAATGGGAAAATACTGATATGAATTTTTTGACGAATTGCGTGTTTCTTGACGAGTCAGCTTTTGATATCAATATGAAACGCTCAAGAGCTTGGTTTAAAAAAGGTACGCGTGCCATCGTTACTCGGCCTACTACGAGAGCAAACACAACATCAATACTGGGTGCTATCTCAGCTGCAGGTTTGATCAGTTGGCGTAAAAAAACCAAGACCTGCAAAGAAGAGAAAGACGGAAGGGTATGTAAGCTCAGGGACTGTGACTGGCCACTACACAAGTTTCCTAAAAATGACTCTCGATGAAATGGACAAACATCCTCATATGAAGGGTCATTATATAGTTCATGGATAATGCACCCATTCACACGCATGAAAACATGAGGAAGTACATTGAGTATCGAGGATACAAATGTGTATATCTTCCTACATACTCTCCGGAGCTTAACCTAATGGAACAGTTCTGGGCAATAGCAAAAAGTAAGATTAAGCGCCATAGGCTTTTGCAAGAAAACACTTTATCAAAGAGAATTACAGAGGCGTGCAATAATGTAGAAAAAGGTCACTTCAAAGGTTTCGTTTCGGATTCTTACAAGTGTTGGGATAAATGTCGAAACAGGGAACCAATGTAATGGCCACTGACCGCAAACATCTCTCACGCAGCGAAAAAAAAAAGCCTCGAGCACCCAGTGAGCTTCAAGAAGACTCGATGAAGACAAAAAGGTGGTGATGTGGAGGCAAAAGGTGATGATGTGAAGGCAAAAGGTGGTGATGTGGAGGCGCACTCTTTCCAGAAAACCAAATCGCACTCTGAGGAAACCGATGTCGCAAAGGCTGAAAAATGGCATCGATTTTTTAATTTTCATTTTTGGAGAAAGGTGTAAGATTTTCTTTCCCTTCTTTCTTTCATTTTCACTATCTTACATTCTTTATGGCAGTAATCACTAGGGGGCAAGCTTGTTGTATGGTATTAGGAGAATAAGTAACAAATGCCAATCGCGTTAAATGTAAAGCAATCGTTGACTCTTATCATCCGCCATTGGAAGTTATCTATACAAGCGGCGAAGGCAACCGACGCCCTTTCACAATTGGCAAACAAGTTGCTGCGTGGGATCCTTTTACATATCATTGTTATGTTGACACCCCTCCCACTTCTCCTCGTATTGCAAATACGGTGATTAGTAATGATGAAGCAATAAACTGTAGGCAAAAACAAAACAAAACAATGACAACAACTTGTGAACGAAATGGCACTCATTTTTTTATTATGTTTTGCCATAGGCTCTGATTCTTCATCTGTTTCTTCTGACAAGTCTACCTACAATAATTGTAAGTGATTGCTTATTCGAGTACATTGTGAAGCTGATTGTGTGAGTGCTGATATTGTCACAACCACTTAGTAAAGCCAACAAAACACTGTGTACTTGATTTCTTCAATTGCATCGCATCGAAAGATGCACCAGTGAACAGAAAATTATACACATTTGGTCATTAAAACAACATCGAATTATTTGACCTTGTCAAGAGCTTTATGCCGGATATAGTTGACATTTACTCTGCCACACAAGTGACTGATTGGTTGTCAAAGGATGGTCGATTTGGCTACTCGTAAGTTGCACGCATCAGTAGCAAAAGAGAAAAGCAACGAACTTTGTGGATTGTTAAGCAAGAGCATTGGGGTGAGTATATAAATTACGGTGCATGTCACTAAAAAAACAAAAGTACAAAAGGAGTTATCCTGAAATAGTTCACAGATTTTTAAAAAACATAAAAAACATAGAAAAAAATTGAAAATTGAATTCTGGATATATAATAAAAGATGTATTATAAACAAGACTCGAAATATAATGATAATTATACCATTTGTTAAAAATATAGGAATGTTTTTTTATTATAAATAGAAAAAAGAAATATAGTTCGACATATATAATAAATAATCTTAATATCCAATTAATAATCAAAAATTTTATTATTCTTGAAATGATTATTTTAAATAGAAATAAATAAATGTTTATATATCAATTATAACATTTATAATAAAAATAGAAATAGAAATAGAATTTAAAAAGAAAAATATTAAAAGTTGTTGAATTCTATAAAAAAAATATAAAGTCTTATTATAAAAATAACAAAAAAGATAATAATGAAATTTTGATAATAATATGTTTTGTTTTGAAATTATGGATAAAAACAAAGAATTAAATATAATCATAAATTTCAATAAAACAATAATAAATAATGATAATCAAATAAAAGTAAATGTTAATAAAAATAAAAAAAGCATTAATAGTATTATAATTTCTTTGAATATAATTTTTATAAATATAAAAATAAAAAGTTTTTCTTATAATATCTTTTATAATGATAGTAAAAAAATATAAAAAAAGAAATATTATTAATTTAAGTACGAAGTCAAAAATATATATTTTTAAAAAAAAATTATTAGTATCAATAAAATGAATAAAACATTTGTATTTTACATCTGTGAACTATCTTCTGAATCGACTGTGCAAAAACAAATAGTCCTTTTTTTTATAGATGAAGTTTTGAAAATCACCTTCAACATGAAATCGTTTTTGGACGCATCAATGGAATCATATGGTTGGATCAACATCAGTTATGCTCTTATGCACGAAAATCACGCACAAACGAACCTATGGAAAATAAGATCAAGTCAATACAAAAGATGACAGATTGCCTCCGTATCAAATGTCACTGTGCGAAAGTCTTCTTATCCCCCATATGCTCCTCTGGATTGAAATTATGCCAACGTGATACAAAGCCGAATCTCAATCTCATGGACAGTGTTCGCCATAAGCATGGCGATATGGCAAGGTAGACAGCAACGAAACTGGAAGTTAATAGTTACTCATTTTTTTTATATCTGCATATGATTTGATTATGTTTGCGAAACAACCAACTTTTCTATACGGCTTGTTATGCTGGACTACGTACGCTGGCTTATCCATGGATCTCATGGATATACGAAAATTTGTCAAGTATGAAAACAATTGCCTATAAATCATGGATTTCTCGTATGAACAGCGTTCACATTTTTTACAGTATTGTATCCATAGAGAACTTAAATCAATCAAGAAACTGGTTGTATACTATGGACACAAATTCGAATGAATACCACAACAAAACGTGTGGTAAACCACACTACTTGAGATTGATCCAGACAACTCACCCCACTCCGCCGTCTTCGTAACCATTAGAACGCAGTAGAGAGAACACCACACACACGGATGAATCAAATATTACATAATTAGCACCATATCGATAATCTCTCAAACATGGATCACAATCGAGAATAACTCAGGACCAACCATTGTATACACATTGCCCTATTCTCGAGTTAGTCAGCACTTCCTTTGAATCTAGCTTATCTGAGTTGAGCGAAGTGTACCTGTCAAAGAGCGGATACCAAGTCCAGCACTGACAAAGGTGAGACTTCGCCAAACAAGGAACACACTGATCACGGCAAAGATGACTCTTTACAATCGGAAGACAACGTTCATTATCATGGCCGACAAACTCAACCTTCCCATCCTTCTTCATCTTTGAAACATCCGAAATCCGGCATGTCCGCGATCCATTCATCTGTTCATCCAAACGGAAGTCTAGACACCATTTTCAACAGTATATAAAGGGTTGTGAATTCATTCAATAAAATTCATCTCATATTTGACTCTCACTGTATTTTCATATTGTCTCTTATTCAATCTTTTACTCTATCCATAACCCACGTTTATCACAAAACGTTCTTCGTGGAATTCTTATCAACAAATTTGATTGTCGGCCTGGTTGTGTCAAGCATTCGTTGATATGAACTTCCTTATTTCATCTCACCCATCCACCTTACTCCAATGATTAATTAAGGATACCAATTTTTCTATTGTTCCTGCAACTCGCAGCGTATTTTCTCACTTGTGAAAAAATGGAAAAGAAATCCGTAAATCGTTCTGCTCTTATTCACCAACACTATATTTGCTTTCATTCTTATGTGATGCACCACATTTCATCTATTTACAGAAAATCCAAAGAGAAAAATTTACCAAAGGCAGACTTAAAACTTGGCATAAGTAATTTCCTTTTTTACATGCAATTGTGCCCAATCGTTGCCGCACTTTGCCTTCACATCACCACCTTTTTGTCTTCATCGAGTCTTCTTGAAGCTCACTGGGTGCTCGAGGCTTTTTTTTTCATGCTGCGTGAGAGATGTTTGCGGTCAGTGGCCATTACATTGGTTCCCTGTTTCGACATTTATCCCAACACTTGTAAGAATCCGAAACGAAACCTTTGAAGTGACCTTTTTCTACATTATTGCACGCTTCTGTAATTCTCTTTGATAAAGTGTTTTCCTGCAAAAACCTATGGCGCTTAATCTTACTTTTTGCTATTGCCCAGAACTGTTCTATTGGGTTAAGCTCCGGAGAGTATGTAGGAAGATATACACATTTATATCCTCGATACTCAATGTACTTTCTTATGTTTTCATGCGTGTGAATGGGTGCATTATCCATGAACTATATAATGACCCTTCATATGAGGATGTTTGTCCATTTCACCGAGAGTCATTTTTAAGAAACTTATGTAGTGGCCAGTCACAGTCCCTGAGCTTACATACCCTTCCGTCTTTCTCTTCTTTGCAGGTCTTGGTTTTTTTACGCCAACTGTGGTCAAACCTGCAGCTGAGATAGCACCCAGTATCGATGTTGTGTTTGCTCTCGTAGTAGGCCGAGTAACAATGGCACGCGTACCTTTTTTGGACCAAGCTCTTGAGCGTTTCATATTGATATCAAAAGCTGACTCGTCAAGAAACACGCAATTCGTCAAAAAATTCATATCAGTATTTTCCCATTTACGAACCCAATCATGTCTCTCTTCAACCTTTGCTGGGCTGTTTCTTTCGATAGAATGGAAGTCAGCTTTCTTCAAAGAAAGATTGCACTCACTTCTCATGAAATTATAAACAGTGCTACGTGAAACTTTAAGATCCTTGAACCGATTCAACAAATGTTCAGTCACTTCAACAACAGCAGCAGAAGGATTAGCATCAATGAAGTCGATAACAGCAGTTTTATGCTCTTCGCTCAAGATACATTCACGACCAACCTGCTTACAAACCTCGAAAATACTTTAAGGACGCATAGTGTACTGCTTAACCCATCTCTGCGCAGTTCGAATGTGAATACCCAACTGCTTCGCTGCAGCTGATGCGCTCATACACTTTTCAATCTTCAGGTCGAAAAATCGAGCCTTATCCTGAACGGTGTACCGCACATAATCACGTTTTGTCTTTTATACGGATGTCTTCATCTTTTGGCTTTTCTATCAACATTGGACAAACCGATGAAGATTCTCAAGAGGGCATATCTTTCAAGTACTCACTATGAGTCGCAATCGACTCTACAATAAATTCATTCTGATCAACGATATATTCCATGGGTTCAGGGCCTCCATTCTCATCAACGACATTTCCATGTCCATCTTCAAATAAAAATATTGCACTCATGTTAAACTATGATTACTGTATTACATACCGCATCAGAAGGGACCGTCGTAGGAATCCACAAAGTTGAGACATGTCAAATTGATGGTTTGTTACATGAAAGACGAAATGCTTTGCATTTCGCACACTGGCTAACAATAATGAAGAAGAGCGGATGTGCGTGTGCTATTTATGTATGTGGCCCTCGTCGCGATGACCCGCACGAAAGACTTCAGTATGGCTCATGACATGCTACTATGTACAGTTTTATTTGAGTGTATTTAACTAATAGTTGAAGGAAATTTATCATCATCATCATCGTCGTCGCCGTCAAATCACGAGATGAAAGCATCATCGTTCTTTTAAACGAGATCATTCTTTGACGGCAAAATTCGCTTTTTTCACTCTCTTCTCTCTGAGCATCCCTAAATCTGTAAGAGACGATGGTTGCAAGTATCATCCTAAAGTGTATCTTATGCCTGCAGACAACGTAATTAGACAAAAAAGAGAATGACAGAGCGTGGATCGAGAATGCAAAAATAAGCTGTATTTATATAGATATGTATAGCCAACATGCGTGTTCGTTGAGGATATTACACGGTGCTAGTACTACTACTACTACTACTATTATTAATATACAATATATGAAGACAAGGACAAAGGGGTGTAAAATCGGGTGACGGTCGGCATTGTGCTATTTAGCTGTAATCGCCAGGAACGATGCTCTGGCAACCGTATTCAGAGCGGCCCAGATTACAATCAGAGGAGTTCTTGCAGCAACGGATGCAAAAGATGTTGTCCGATGGTTCTACCAGGTTAACCCAGTGGCTCCAACCATTGCAAGTTCCACCAATCTCATTCTATATAGTGTAAAGTAGAAGATGTTTATAAGGATGATACTATGTTAGTACAATAACTCCATCAGTGACACTAGGAAGAACTAGCCCAAAAGAGATGCATAATAAGAGACATATGCATATCGACTGACCTTGTTATCATACTGTCCTCCTTCATCCGACGATGACAGCTGATATCTGGTACGGTCAATACGGCCGGTAACTTGAGAGTAAGTGGAAGTCGATTTGAAATGAGCAGATGTGATGAATCCAGACGGGAACTGACGTGTGCCTGAAGCTTGCTTGCTGGTGCAAAAGGGAACAGCGCTGCCTTCAGCATGGGCAATCTCCTCACCAGGAGAAGGTGGCAGGTACGAGCAGAACTGGGAGCTTGATGTCACCTTGATGTTGATGTTTTCGGCGCGTCTTTCCAAAGGCAATGCGTGGACCAAGGCGAGCAGAACGGAAACCAATACAATGAGGATTTGAACAATGCTTTGATGAGCTAAGAAGTACATGGTTCTGTGTTTTTTCCACTGGCGTTTAAAAAAAAGTAAAAGACTAGTAGTGTGCGTGTGTGTTTTGAAAAGCGTGTGAGAGAGAGAGAGAGAGAAATGCTGTTCTTGTTGATGATGATGGAAAGAACTGAGGGGCAAAAATTCTTTCACCCTTTTATATCCTATTCGGCCTGTTCATGCATCAGGCCGTTGTGGTCGTTGTAGACTAAGCTCCATGTATAAATTCCGTCCATCCGTCATGTTTCATTCTATTTTTACAAACAATAACAGAGCGTCGTGTTTTTGGAAGGAAAGGTATCCCATTCTTATTTTAGAGAATTTCCCTCACATTGAAAACAAAATTACAAAAATGATAGCTTTTACTAGCCAGTATCTGGTGGGTTGATGTGTGTGTGTTTTTAGACGTCCCATAAGCAGTTTTATTTTCCTGTTTGGGGAACAAAAAATGTTTGAAAATGGGTTAAAAAAACAGGACTGTACACAGAAACGAAAAAAATAATAAGGTTTTGTTTTTTTCTCTTTAAGGGACTGGTCAAGTGATATCGACCTCTTGCTCCCCTCTTCCCAACGAATGTTTAGTAATAGAGATTATGCAAAGAAAAAAAAAAGATATGCCAGACATGTAAGAAATAATAAATGCTATGATAAGTAGGATGGAGTGGTAGCAGAGGATGAGGTGGAAATACACCACAACTCCAATTTTTCCAATGTGGGATGTTTCGATGTCGCGGCATTGCGTGAGCGGCTCAGATACCGTGCCATATTTAGATCATCCTGGTCTATCATGAGGACCATGACGTTCTCTTCGTCCTTGTACTGGAGCCGCAGGTCTTGAGACGCGACAACGTTAAATTTAGCTCGAACGCGTGTCAGCAGTTCGGTGAACAAAATATCGCTCGGCACTAGCAGGATCCGTGTGTCGTGGTAGTGCACCTTGATCTTTATCTTGGCGTCCGGTGACGATGGCTGTTGTGAAATGTGTTTGTAAATGTTCTTTTTCTTTGGCTTGCTATTATTGGATATTAGATGAGGATATGATGATGGTTGCGATGGTGGTGGTGGTGGTGGGTGTGCTAGTGCTGGTACTGGTGGCGATTTTATCGGTGCTGCTGCTGCTCGTGCTTCGCCGCTTCTTTTGCTGTTGTTGTCTTTGCTGTTTGTTGTCAAATATGCATTCAGGGATGCATACACGCGGTCAAGCTCTTCATCCAGATCGTCACCATAGTAACTCATGGTATCCAGGGTACCGGTGTAATCGGCTTGGTTGTCCTGTGCGGCGGGTATAGGGAAGGCATTGTTGTTGTTGTTGTTGTTACGATCGGAAGAAGCGATAACAGGAGACACCATCATTGCTGTTATTGGCGAATAATTTTCGTCTTGGGTCGTGGGGCGGTGCAGTCGGCGTGCTGATGACTCGTCCTTTTTCAGAGTTGCCCGTCGATCCACGACCTTCCATGCATTCTCTGGGTCGTATGTTTTTTTCTTTTGTTGTTGTTTGGTGGGCGTTGTTGTCTGGATAAACGGAGGCGGATGTTGTTGTTTCAACTGAACAGGGTCAAACATGAATGGATCTAATTCTTCCGGGCTCGGTGGTCTTTGTTGTTGTTGTTGTTGCTGCTGCTGCTGTTCGAGAACTTGAGCCACAATGGGCTGAAGAGGCAGTTGTGGTTGCGGTACTGCCAAAAATGTTGCATCCGTCCTTGCAACTTCCTGCATCCAAGGAGCTGATGGTGGCAACAAGACCGAATTCTGTCGCTTACCGCCACCAGTGCCATTGCCGCCTTCATCATAGTACCCACCACTGTCGCCGCCTTGATTGTAATCCACTTGAAACTGCCGCATCTGCTCCATCTTCTTTTCAGACGGGCGGAACAGCGCACCAGGTGGAATGGAGTACACGGAGTAGTTTCTCCCCCGATCGCGCACGGCCTGGTCGATTATCTCATGCTCTTCTGTCAGTTTGGCTTTTTGGGAAAAGTACAAGTCGGTCAGCCCCGCATCAATGCGTCCTAGGTAGAGTTGACAGATGCCCCGATTGAAGAGCACCTCGCATTCGTAGAGCCGAAAGGACAGGCCAAGTTGATGATAGTTGATGATTGGATTGCCCCGAAGTTTCTTATGAAAGCATATAGTTTTAGTTATTAGATACACGCTGCTCTTGTAAGTGTAGTTTGTAACATAATGGATTCTGGTGATGCTCACCTTGTGAGCTTGATCAAAGTCTTCATATGCTTTAACAAGGTCGCCTAAAGCAAAATGAGCTACGCCGCGCTGAAAGCATGCCACGGCAAAAAATGGATCCATTTCCAGCGATTTCTTAAACGCGGCAACCTAAAAAGAATCACATTTTTTTTGACAGGTCAATAGAAACCGGTGCATGTGGCCGAAGCCGAAACGAAGGAAAGGGACTGCACTCACAGATCGACGATAGTCTTGAAGGACACCAAAAATCAATCCAATATTAAAGTGCATTCGTGCGTTATCTCCTATTCTCTTTTTCAGAATAATATTTCTCTTCTGTTGGTTCTTCTTTTTCATAGAGCTTGCTTCTTTTTTTTTTTTTTTTTTGAATAAAAGATTTTTACAGCGGGAAATTTTGATCAACTCACCATAAACGTTCGCAAGGCAGAATCATAGTCTTGATTGTCAAAATAAAGACACCCAGCTCGCCATTGCTCTAAATCCGATTGCATCAGCGGACGGTAGTGGGACAATTCAAATGGTGCGGTGGTAGCAGTAGTGGGCGATTGTAGTACGGTGAACTCCATATATATATATGCGCGAGAGAGATAGAGAGCGATAGCGACAACAACAACGACGACAACGACGACGACGACGACGACAAATCAACAATAGAAACGTCGAAAAAAAAAAAGAAAAAGAAAAAAAAAAGGTAGCGAGAAAGATTATAATAAGAAACTTATAGATGAGAAAAAAGAAGAAAAGGAAAGAACGATTCGCTCTTCTCGTCTTCTTCTCTTCTCTTTCGTATGTAGCATAGCTTACTTAAGGGTCCAGCCTGTGGGTCCATGGTGACATTTTGCATTTTCTGTATGCTACACAAATTTCTAGGTAACATTAAGACCACGCGAAAAGAAAAAAAAAGATACTCATGGATCTACTGTGTCGCGTAATAGACTTCTTTCTGTTTCTGTAACCTTTGTGACTAATAACACCCATCGATCTTGCTCTGTGCATACATCATTTAATTGCTTTACGACTTGTCAACTCTTATCATACTGTTGCTGATGTTCACGAATGGGAAGAAGCGTTGCTGAGTTTCTTGTAAACATTTGCGCGAAATTTGGTGAACTTGATAAGAATTTCATGGACCGAAAACAATGGGACGTGCGGGCCCTTGCAAGGAGCGGCGGATTGAGGCATATGCCCCTAAACATTGAACTGCAGCATCAGATGGACTCTATTGCATTACCATAAAATGTCATACTGCTTCAGTGACAAAAGTATCATTTGCATCTTTTCTTCCACAACAATCAAAGAATAATTAAATAAATCGATCTATGATGATACAATGGCGTACAAAGATATTAATAAGTTGGCACAACAACAACAGTGATTTACCACCATTCTTCTTGTCAACAGTTCTCTTATTTCGCCCACATTGTATAATGAAAAGAGAGTTGCACTCTTATTACCTCGGTAATATAATAAATATGTAATATTTGCATGCATCAATGTAATCGGGCCGCTAACCAAAGCAGTAAGGAAACCGGCTCTCCTTCCTTCTTAGCAGTGGAGAGGCTGCTGCTAATATTTTTGTGTAACCGAGAAACCCAACGATCTGTCAGAAAAAAAAGGTGATCATCGAAACATCTCTCTTTCGGTGCATAACGCGTCGTTTGACTTTATATACTTACAAAAGAAAAACCTACTCAATATAAATAATATAGTGCTTTACAGTGACGTACATTCACTACTAACATATGTTGTTTGGCTTCTGGAGAAAATATATTCTGCAGCTCCTCGAATGTCGGTTGTAATGTGTCTTCCTCTTGTGTAACTATCATTGTAATTAGGTAAAATCCACGACAGATGCGCGATCGCCGAGAATTCGGCCGACATGTGCTGTATCTAGAAACTTTATCCTGACTAGTAGAACTACCAAATTTTATGACCATGTTCTAATCCATTATTGAAGTCATTTAGCAGCTAATATTAATAGATGAGTCGGGATTATTCCGGGTTTACGATGATCATATATGGATTAGCAACCTCTCATATCCTACTCTTTAACGATAAAAAGTGGCTCGCGCATCCGTAACTGGTAAAATAGGGCGATCTTTTTTCTTTTTCATAAACCAGTTTTGATTATTTATATCAAGTAGAACACGCGTTTGTTATTGATGAAATTTAATCTCAAACACCATCATGGTACCTTCTGGATCAAAACCGAAAAAAAAGTAACATGCTTTCGCAGTGCCTACAGTACATCCAATAGCCCTGATAATATACAGCTACTATATATACAATAGTAGTAGTTACTGACAAGTTAATCGAGAGCTGAAAAGAAAACAAGAGCAGACTTTGATATACAGCTTTCGGGCCTCACAAGCGAGGAGAGCTGTCAACAAAAAGCTCTAGATCTTAAAGACTTTCAAAGACCAACAGCGAGTAATATCGGTGGTGATTCTAAACCTTAATCTTCTTTCTTTCTTTTTGGCTCGTTTTTGGTAAATATGATAAAGTAACTGTAGTTCCTGTTGCTTATCTAGTACCAAGTATATTGCTCTCTTTCCGTAAAAGTCTAACTCAGAAGCGTATACTACATACAGCAGCTACCCCCGCTCCATCACTTTCTCCCTAACGTACACATGAGTTGCACTAACAGGCTGTGTCTATTATAGGTTAAAAATTCCTACTTCAAACGTTCTTTAAGCTCGGTGGGTTGCGAGAAATATCAGTTCATCATCATCATTTCTTCATACATAATAGCACAAATTAAAAAGTAAGCCTAACACAAAAGCTGGAATTGTACGTGGAAATGCATTGCACTTTCCGGTGTCAGAAACGCAGGCTTATACTATGTACATTCATTTATCTATATCCTGTATCATGATAACTTACATGCTAGCAATAGATACATTTATCTTCAACTTATGCTGATGCACTATGAGTATTATCGGAGAAAAATCTCAGCATGGATTTCATATTGTGTGCCTTGAATGAATATCACGTCTTCTACATAGTACTTTATACAGTATTTATTACGAACTCTCGATATACTAAAGTAAAAAAAAATGTCAATTGATCTGGTCCATTATCTGAGATAATTAAATAATGAGGAGGTGCTGTTAAATATATGTAATACTAAAAAAGCGTTCAAATATCATGTCGATCGTGCTGTACTAACGTCTATTTCCTTCTGCGGATACCCGATTTAGCTGCAAAGCTCAATTTGGCTACCACCTTAAGCTCAAGCAAAAGAAAGAAATAAAGGAAACCAGAGCACGATGGCCTTGCACAGAGCGTGTGTTTCCAAGGCGTCTGAATTATTCAAGAAGGATGCTAATACGATACGGTGCCGAAGATAAGAAATGGAGTCATTGTCTATGTATAGTAGTGAAACATTGATGCTCGACAAGTAAAAGAATCTCCCATATGGTTTCGTTAAATGATCTGATGCATATCAGAGGAACCTACATCTGTTTTCGAAACAGAAGCTGGAACAAGTACATCTTTTCATCTTGGAAAGTGAATAGGAGGCGTGTTTTTTATGCAGTCGCGATGCTTGTTCTAACAAGTCAGAAAATGACTATACTAAATCTCTCTCGTATACTGACTAATGTTGTAAAATATGCGGATATACATGTAGATGCATCCAATAATCTGTTTGACGAAGGAGGCAATTTGTGGTAGCGCATCTTGCTGCTGACATGCAACGCTATTATTGTCCGTACAAGTTTCTCGTACTTATTCCAAGGAACACCAAAAGCTACCATATACGCATATCTGACAGAACCGTGGTGCCAAAAGTTCGATTCATAACGTCTAACGGTGTTTGTTCAACCATGCCAACGTACACATCAACAAAGGATATATTACCTTAAACGTTTATGCATCGGAAGAATGGGTTTTATTTTATTACATTGTATCGACTCGCGTCTCAAAACTAACATGTAGCTGAATCCAGAAAGTTGTTGGACGAACAGGAGAATATCATATGCAGTATTGCATTAAGAAGGTAACGAGAGTCAGATATTCGCGAATGAGTAAACACAAGTATAATTGAATCGTTATACATAGTAGATAAAAGACATGGTTATGAGCCAAGTCCACTACCTGATGAAAAATCCTGTATGTCTCTTCAACACAAGCCAATGCAATCCAGGAGTTTAATACGTATATGCGAGAAAAGAGCGTAAATTCAACAAGAATAAAAAGCAGCTGCTGAAGAAAATGATCCCGATAACAAGAAAAGAAATGTCCGCAATAAGCAACTTTACAAACTGATAACACGAAACAAAATGTTATTGATTTACAGGAGAGCGAGCACGCGAATTCGACGAACTTTCCTGTGCAGGAAAGGACAAAAAGGGCAGCAAGGTGGGAGAAGGCCGAGGCGATGCTCCGAACAAGTCCAACACTTTACGTGCGAGCCATTACCACAAGTACGACATGATCCTGTATCGATCCCTTTGTTGAGAAGTACTGCTGTTGTTTTTGAGAAACGAAGCTGGAAAAGATGGTAAAACAGTGATGGTAGATCGATCTACACTTTATCATATGCTGCTGCGTTTTATAGACCATGCCAGGGGAGACAGAACAATTCAAAATAGGTAGTGTTGCCAAAATAGTTGTTATTGCTATGCTAATCAACATTTTTCAAAATGTACAAGTCTGTATTGAAGAACGAATTCCTAAAGTACACATGGTCGTCGCATTTTATCAAGGAATGTAATAACTGATGTTTCATGGAGTTGCTCTATGTATATTGCCGTATCAATGTGGCATACATAACCATTGTCGTAAACAAACATTAGTGTTCTTTGTTCTCGAATCGAAGCTCAGTTTGCATAATACACAATGCGGTGTCCTACTGATCAATTATTAGCTGGTACCAGTAAAAAGCAAAATAGGATGCGTGGTGGGAACAAAGCTGGTGAAACATTTTTTTCCGCAACGTCGTATCAATTAATGCCACGCGCCACCAAAAAAGTAGTTGGCAGCTTGAAACACTCGCCCTATTTTAAGGATACGACGACGACGACCAGCAACAAAAACAATGACTCCAGCATCAACAACAACGACGACCATGCCAGTAAAAATAGTGGTGGGAGCACCATAATAAAACAACAACAACAACAAGACGAGGACGAGGAAGACGACGGCATGCCTGTTCCGGACAATATTGATTACGATCTCAAGGTCTTGTTTGTTGGAATCAATCCGGGCCTCATTAGCGCAGCAAAAGGACATCACTTTGCCGGTCCAACTAATCACTTTTGGCCCTGTCTTAGTGCAAGTGGTAAGCCCGAACGATACATGCTTTAGTTAGTGACAGTAATAGTAGTAGTAGTAGTAGTAGTATTATGTTTTAGCCTAAAAAAAAGAAACAGATATGGAAACTGGAGTTATCATTAACTGCTCCCCATGTTCCTAGGCCTTGTGGACAGAAAAGTCACGTTTGTTGACGACGTGAACCTTCCAGCGCTGTACCGTGTCGGTATCACCAATTTGACTATGCGGTCGTCACGCAAGGCATCGGATTTGACGATGGCAGAACAACGTGCAGGGATCCCCACACTCACAGCTAAATTCCGACGGTATCGACCACGGGTCGCTTGTTTTGTGGGGAAAGGCATTTATGAAATATACAGTGGAAAAAAATGCAAGCAAATGGGATTACAAGCAAAACGGATTCCATGGGATGATCAGCAAGGAGCCACACAATTGTTTGTCATGCCCAGTACCAGTGGGCTTGTATCTGCCTATCAGAAACCGGATAAAATAAAGTAAGCTAGTAGTAGTAAACGAGTCATCATCATCATCATGCAACCTGCACATGTATGTTGTCTTATTAAATCACACCACATTAAACTTAGATTCTTTCAACACGTTTGTCGGATTGCAGAGGAAGAGGACGCCAAGTATCAAGAAGAAGAAGAAGACGGTAAAGGAGTGTCGTCGAAGCATTCAAACCCACATGGAGTCAAGTAGTACATGGTTTACCCGTGATGTGGGTGTCGTCCCTTGATGAGTTCCTTGGTATGTCGTTAGCAGGGACAGAAGCAGCTGGCATCCTGCTTTAAAATTGCATCATGTGTAACATTGGCCAGAAAAAAACGGCCTCGTTTTCCTGGTGCTTTGGAATAAAAAAAAAAAGGGCTGTGACTCTTCCAAAACTGTACACACACACACACACACACATACGCTTTTGTAATAGTACCTTGTCCTCCCTCTCCCGCTCGCTTGCTCTTCACACTTTTTAACTCCATTTCTAAAAAAAAAAAACCCAAATGCCCCGAGGTCGAGATCATCTTGCAGTAGACGATGATGATGCCAAAAAGGGCTTACTTGACCCTTCGGCAGACTCGGACTATTCGGAAACCGATGAGGCAATCCATCAATACCATGACGACGACGACGACGACGACGGTCACCGCCGTAATAATAAAAATGACAATACCAACAGTAGTAGCGTAGCAACAACAACAACAACAGCAGCCATTGTGAGTAAACTTCAAGTGGCCGACAATGACAATAACCCGTCGACGTCGTCAGCAACAGCAACCACAGAATATTATGCGGCATTAGAAGTTGACGACAGTGAATTGACGCTGTTACCAAGGCACAGTATGGATCGTCGACGTTTGTTACAAGACAGTGACGACGAAGACGACGACCTGGAACGACCTGACACGTCGTATCGGTTGCCTTCAGAAGGTGGCTCTGTATTTGCTGGTTTTGTAAGTTTGGTTCTTTTCGACACGTTTATAAAAGCAGGTCCAGGGGGGGCGTTCCCTTTCCCCAGTGGGGAGGAGAATTAACTATTACTTAAAAACCTTTCTTTTTCGTAAAGTAGTTGAATATGTCCAACAGTATCATCGGTGCAGGCATCATTGGTCTCCCATTCTCCTTTAAAGAGGCGGTAAGACAAAAGATGAAAAAGAGAGGTTTGACTTTGGCCACAAAGTGTAACCGACTCGACTACTTTTACAAAAACTATAGGGTTTTGGAATGGGCTTAATATCACTTATCATTGTCACCATCCTTGTTGGTAAGTTTTCATATGGGCCCCACCCCCCTTGGAAGTTTCACTGATAGCTTACATCTGGGTCGTCTCTCTTAAAAAAAAGATTGGACAGTGCGTCTGCTCATATACAATGGAAAATTGTCGGGACGATCTAATTATCAAGACCTCATGGAACACGCGTTTGGCCGACCAGGCTTATTAGCTATTTCAATAGCGCAATTTGCATTTGCTTTTGGAGGTATAAAAAATAACACGGAATATATAACTTTTAGAGAAGGGTAAAAGGGCAAGAACGCAAGTGTTCAAGACTAACACGGACTTTTTGGGTTCGTAAATATAGGCATGTGCGCATACTGTGTTATCATCGGTAAGTAAACTGCAGTGGGACGGGGTGTTTTTCATATTGAATGGGGGGCAGAAAGGGAAAATCTATGTCTAGCTAATGACGTTTTCTTAAAATGTATGTGTATGTGTGTATGTATGGCATGGATTGGGGACGGTGACAAATAGGTGATACCATTCCTCACGTGTTTCGTTCACTCATACCAAACATCGATGACATTCCATTCGTATGGCTCTTTGGCAACCGAAGATTATGTATAACCTTTTTCACCGTTTTGATTGCCTATCCATTATCGCTGTATCGCGACATGTCCAAACTCGCCAAGACGAGCGGACTAGCACTAATCACGATTATTGTGATCTGTATCAGTGTGGCTATTGAGGGTCCAAAAATGCCACTCGAAATTCGAGGCAATCCGGATTTCCGGTTCAGTTTTGCCAACAATGAACTGATCCAGGCCATTGCTGTTATTAGTTTTGGTAAGACCGATTTCTACTTTTTTTTTTCATGTGAGGAGACCATGGGCTTGCTCCTAACATTTACTCTATTGAAGCATTTGTGTGTCATCACAACAGTTTCATGATTTTTGGATCATTGAGACAGCCTTCCATGAATCGATTTGCCAGAGTGACTCATTACAGCATGGCACTGTCTTTTGTCACTTGTACTGTGCTTGCAGTTTCTGGCTATCTGGTCTTCACTGATAAGACTGCAGGTATGTGTATATATATATGCGCAGTGTGGATTGATAGGATCGACAGTACTTGACGGAATTATGCATTACAGGAAACATTTTGAACAATTTCCCACCGGATAACGTATTGATCAACGTGGCACGATTGGCCTTTGGTATCAACATGTTTACAACGTTACCGTTAGAGGCTTTTGTTTGTCGTGAGGTATTTTATGATGGGATGATCAAGGGGGGGGAGGGGATGTTATAGATTGGCTGATGAACTGATTGAAACGGATGGATAATACTAGGTCCTTGAAACCGCATTTTGGCCCACAGCACCCTACAGTACTTTACGACACGCCACCATGACCACGATTCTCGTGCTGGTTCCATTGATCGTATCTTTATTGACATGCAATTTAGGCATTGTTTTGGAACTGACAGGCGGGTTCTCAGCAACCATGTTGGCGTATATCTTACCGCCACTCTCTTATCTCAAGCTGCAGTCCAAGGATGGTCTTTTCAAAGTCAACAAGATTCGTTACTGGGCGCTTTTGATATTTGGACTGGTTATCATGATCTTTAGTACTTTCTTTAGTATCCAGAAAGTTGTATTGGGTAGTTCAGGCGAGGGTGGTTCTTCTGCCGCTACGTGTGATCTGTAATAATTACTATTAATAATAATGTCAAGATATCTTTTTTTTTTTTAAAAAACGGAACCCTTATATGTATGCATCATCGATGACTATCACGCTTTCTTGTCGGATATCGTGTTGGCAACAATCGTTGCAAAACAATGCATCAAAGCTCACATGTTACGCTCTTACACATAGATCCGCTTCACTTGGAATACAGTGGTGCTTCTTTTTTTCCCTCAAGAAGCTCGCGCACCAGGTAACGCATTGAGAAGCAATGTATCCAAGTTGGCAAACGAGAGAGAGAGAGACAGAGAGAGACAGAGTGTGTGTTTGCTGGTTTACCTAACTGTTCAGATTGAAGGCTTGGTCAACCCTTTTGAAAGCCCGCATCTTATACAGAGAGGGAGGGAAAAAGAATGCTGTGAGCGAAAAAAAAAATTTTATTGGCAAAGGGACCCAGCGAAAGCGTGAAAAAGCTCCCTCTCTCTCTCTTTTACTTTGTATAAAACCATGCCCGGTATCACTGTCAAGGACGTCAACGCCCACGGTAATGCCCAACCTCGCTTTCTCTACCCCACCTTTTTTTTTGTTTTCGACCTACGCGGATTAGACGGGGGGAGAAGAAAGAAAAAAAAACAAATGCCTTCTTAAATGTTACATTTCATTGAAACAAAGAATTAATTGTAAAACGAATGAATTAGATTTCATCAAGGCTTATGCTGCCTACTTGAAGCGCACTGGCAAGCTCGAAGTCCCCAAGTGGGTTGATATTGTCAAGACCGGTACCTTTAAGGAATTGGCTCCCTACGATCCTGACTGGTACTTTGTTCGTGCTGGTGAGTTTAATAATAATACATAGATTAGGCTTTTGTTTTTTTGTGGGAAGGATCAACGATATTGATATGTCTTTCTTTTTAAAAAAAAAAGCCTCGGTCGCCCGCCACATCTACATCCGCAAGAGCGTTGGTGTTGGTGCTTTGAACAAGGTCCACGGTGGCCGTGTCAACCGCGGTAGCCGTCCTTCGCACCACGTCAATGCCTCGGGTTCCGTCAACCGCAAGGTTCTCCAGTCCCTCGAGAAGATTGGTGTCTTGGAGCAGGACAAGAAGGGGTAAATATATGATTTGACATTCAAGGATAAGCATATGTGAGAGCGAGAGAGAGAAAGAGAGAGAGAGAGTTTTTAACTTTTAGTGGCAAATTCAATAGTGGTCGCCGTATCACTCAGGATGGTCAGCGTGATTTGGACCGTATCGCCATGACCCTCGTTGATGAAGACGACGAGTAAATCTCAGCATCATCATCTTCATCATTTGTAAAATAAAAAAAAAAGTTTGATGGGTGGTTCTTTCTTTGTTCTTGTCTTTTTTTCTTTTGCTTCTTTGTAAATCGTTCATCGTCGTTCCTTACAAACGTCAAACAACAACAAAATACAATGTCGCATTTATCAAAGACAGCAGCAGCAGCAGCAGCAAAAGAAGAGAGGAGGACTCTCTCCCCCTCCCCTAACCTCGAACCGTTAAGATTTCTTTGCAAAAAGAAAAAAAGCTGTATTTACATTTTTGTGATTTTGGGAAGAGGATTGGGATAAAAAAAGATATAAAGAAGTGGGCTACGATAATCCAGCAATAAAGAAAAAGAAAAGAGGAGATGCAGGCCTAGTGGAAAATACAAGCCGCCAAGTATGGAAGGAAAAAAAAACGAGAGAGCTTTTACATTTATGTACAAGAGGATATATATATATATATAATATATATATATATATGTATGTATAAGAGAAAAAAGTAGGAGAAAAGAAAGGAATAGGAGAAGAAACTTTTTTTTTTTTTTCTCAAAAGAGAGAGCGGGGAACTTGTGTTGAAAGAGAAAGACAAGCGTTTGTTACATGCAGGAGATCGTCGTCGTCGTCGTCGTCGTCATTTGTCGTCGGTGTGTCGTTGAGGCAATGTAAACGGATATAAGAGTGCGTGTGCGTGTATAGAAGGTTTCCTTCATGCTTTGGGTATGGACTTTTTGATTTAATGGGAATTCGCAAATACACTTTGGACCAGTTGCCCAAGTTCAGATTGTTTGGCACACTGCAATTTGTTTGCAAGCACCAATTCCTTCAATTTCTATCCATGTTTAAGTTTTAGTAGCGTGAAAAACCACAATTCAGAGCTACCACAGAGGAAACTTACTGTTCGCACACATCGGGCACCCGGACGACTCTGTCCTTCAAAATCAAGCATCCAACGGATCACGCTGTTCATGGTGGGTGACGGTTCGGTAAAGGTAAACGAGGGAGGCTTGCCATACAAGATCTGGTAAAAGATCTGGCGGGTATCGTCCAAATGGTAAAGAGGTGGCACGCGGTCCATCATTTCAATCATGGTGATAGCCAACGACCATACGTCCACGTTTTCGGTATAGGGTTCTTCAGCAATCACTTCGGGTGCCATCCACTAACAAGGGTTCATACATATTAAGTGAGTACTCACATCTTTTTGGGTGTGTGTGTTTTTTTTTTTTGTACCTTTGCAGTTCCTAATCGTGCACTGTTTGTTCTGTTCAAAGGCGTAGCGAGACCAAAGTCAGCTACGTAATTGTTGATTGTTTAACGACATTGCCAACCAAGATAGTACGTACAAGAGTCAATGTGATTTAAACTTACCGAGTTTGACCTGACCGTCTCTGCCAAGAAGAATGTTTTCGCACTTTACATCGCGATGCATGTAGTTTTTCGAATGCAGATAGATGAGGCCTTCCAAACACTGTATGTACATAGAAGGAGAGTGAGTAGGGTGTGGGAAACAAGTAATAACAAGAACGACAATAAAAGAAACACGTGCCTCTTTGGCAATCGCAATGGTCATGGCTTCAGACAGGCCCTTTGTCGTATTAAATAAGAGATTAAATACAGAACACTGCATGAGCTCCATGGCCATCCACAGATCGTCCTTCCACATGCCGGCCTCCTTGAGCTGGATCAGATTGGGATGATTGAAACACCCCATGATACGCAGCTCTCGCAGCACATAGGTATGATGGTTTGTGTCGTGATCTTCAATCAGACACCGCTTGATCGCCACCTGACCTTTGTTCGCTGGTGTGTTTTGTCTTGTAGCGCGAACCACAGCTCCATTGGCACTACACGTATATGTGTTTTTAGTGTGTGTGTGTGTGTGTGTGTGTGTATACGTCGTGGAGAAGAAATAAAACTTACCCACTACCAATTCTCACCATGGAAACGTAATGTTTATGCGGATTGGCATCCATGATTTTGGGCCGTGGTAATACCTTGCGCATTTTATTTTCAAACTCGGGATGTAGGATTTTTCGGTTGGTCCGTGTTGTTTGTGACGATGTGATTGGCGGTGGGAGAGGGACAATGTCAGGCACTCGGCCGACGGGAATCCACGGTCGCTATCAATCAATTTTTGTGTTAATACAAAAAAAGGATAAGGCTTTGGATAGACCCGAAATAAAAAAAGCTTACAGTTATCTTTGGGACAGTCGTCTTCTTTTTGTCATTATTATTATTCGTATTGTTATTATTATTAGTGTTGTTGTTGTAGTTATTATGGGAATGGTGATTAGAGTTGTTGTTGCTATGATGCTGAGTATTTTGTTTTTCGTGTTGTAATTGTTGTTGACGGCGCTTCCATGCTTCTTCAATGATATCTGGCATCTGCCATTTGCCAGGACTTCGCCATGGTGTCTATCCCCAACCCCCATTCGCCGAATTTTTTATTTTTTTAGTACACTGACTGGGGGATAAAGGGCCGGAACACTCCGTAACTTTTTTTACCTTTTTGGCGGGCCCAGGGGTAGTACCAGCAGCAGCAGCAGCAGCAGCAACAACGGCAGCAGCGGCAGCTGCAAATGTAGTAGTAGTAGTATTCCGTTGCTGCTTTCCTTCAGTGGTAGTAGTAGTAGTTCCTCCTCCTCCTCCTCCGCCGCCCAAGCTTTCTTTTTTCAGAGATTTCGGCGAGGGCACCGAGAACGAGGAAGCAGAGGAACGGGCGCGTGACCATGTGCTAGTCGGGGAGGCAGACGGTGGCGGCGTTCGTTGTTGCTCTGGTGGTGGTGGTTGTTGTGCCTGCTGTTGTGATTGCTTCCCATAATTAGAGGTAGGCATGCCCATGATGGAAAAAAAGGGGAGGAGAGGAAGAGATGGAAGCACAAGAAATAAAATATAAAAAGAAAGACGGACTGTTTAGGGCAGCAAAAAAAGAAACAAAAAAAAAACGAGCTCACTCGACGGACGAAGAAAAAGAAAAGAGAAAGGAAGAGAGAAGTAGAAGAGGGTTTCCTTGAGGAAGAAAAGAAAAGAAAAAGTTTGTAAACAGCGTTACTGAATGGCTAATGCAGGAAAAGAAGGTTCAAGATAGAAAGAGAGACAATGCTATTGGAGGGCTGGTTCACCCACACACACACGTATAGTAGAGCAGCAACTTTGAGAGATAACTACAGTACAGACTCCCGCGCCCACACCAACGAATCCAACACCTCTTTTCTTTTTTTTTGTGGCACCCATCCTTCTTTCTTGTTTTCTCAGAACGATCACGGCCCCATAACAAAGAAACACACAAGCCTCTCTTTTTCGAACAAACAAACACACACACACACACACTTTTTCCCCGGGGAAAGGAAGAAGAAGTAGAAGAAGAGGGGTAAGTGCTGCTGAACTATTGCAGCTACTCACTGTTTTGTAATAGATTGCAAAGGTGTTTTTCTCTTCTTTACGAATATATGCCCCCCACCCATCCCCCCGAGAAACTCCTTGTAGCGGTTGTTGTTGTTGTTGCTTTCTCTATTTAGGGTAGCTTGCATTGATAAAAAAAGAAGCCGATTTGGGGCTGGTTTTTGCTTTTTTGGCTGTGTCGTTGTTCTTTGGCTATTAGAGTGTGCTACGGAATGAAGAGGGTTGTGGTGGGGGGGACCCCATTTGTTTGTTTGTTTTTTCATGGGCACATCCTCTTTTTTTTTTTCCACGAGAAAGCATTTGTACAGTGTGTGTACAGGATTTTTCCTAATGATTGGCGGGGAATATTTTTTTCATTTTGGCGTTGAGAGTCTTTTGATTGGCAGGAGATGAAAATTAGGCGGGAGTAAAGTAGCCGGACCTACACCTTAGCGAAACATAATTCGAGATAGTGAGAATTGTATCACGTAGTCTACTAGTACAACGATCCTATTTTTGGTAAAGTAGTGCCGTTTGCGTTTTTTCTTGATAAATATATTCTCACACCATGAGAAAACTTGACTACTTCATCCTTTTCTTCTTTTTATCTTGTATCAATAGACATGAGCGACAGAGAGCCCTACAATTTCAACTTTAAAAAAAAAGAGGCCGCAAAGCTGGTGGTAAAAACCCAAATGCTGGGCGCAAACCGAAAAAGACGAGACCTCTTGATCAAAGCGTACTCAAGTTTAGTGGGGTTGCGCAATCTGCAAATGCAGTCGACGATAATGTAATCACTAATACAACGGTAAGGTCATAACAAGATGCAGCAGTGAACTGTACTTTTGAATGTGTGCAGTAGTCTCTTACAAAATCGAACCAAATATTTAAAATATTCATCCGCGAGAAAATGAAATCCCATCACTACCGTCAAATATGCCGCACGGTTCTTGAACGCGTCGTGGTAAGCGAAACTCGTTCTTTGATAACACCGGTTACTGCATACATGATTTCTAAATATCTTGACAAAATATGGGCTCTTGCTTTTCACTATAGCCATCTTCTACATGTGACGAGCACAACGAGGATCAAATTGTGGGCCTTGGGAGTCTAGTGCGCGATTTGGAGGTTGAAAGTATGGAGGCCAAAGTTGAATGCGAGCACGAAGAAGATGATGACCGTGAAGCTGGTGACGTTGCTCAAAATGTGGAGGATGACACAACGTATAAAGAAGCTCCAATTTGTAGTCAGTATTTCATGGAACTACGCGCCCGTATCGTTGATGAATGTCAAAATGGGTCCAAACCGCCAAAAGTATACTGTGAGCAGCAACCGTTTTGGATCGAGCCACCAGCGCCTTATTTCTCTTTGTACAACACCAAGCAAGCTGATCAGATTCCACTGTATCGTCCGCGCGTTTTTTTTATGGGCTCCCTATTTTATCACAAAAGCAGTGTTGAAGTGTCCAATATGCAAGTAAAATAACGTTGATTCGCACTTGGTGTCAAAGGGACCTGCTGATAACCCATGTGCTCGTCGTGTTGTTGACCTTGACAGGTACTATTACATTACGATGCTTTACTTTTCTTTTATTTCAATTATGTAACTAATCTTTCTGTATGCTTAGATGTTTCTATATCATGTCTTATAGATACAAATGTTCAAACACAAAATGCATAAAAAACTATATGGCGCATGATAATCAAATCATAGAGCAGCTCCCGGAACATCTTCAGGCTGAATTCCCTGCGTACCTCACACATCGAAGCGCTGTTTCTAAACATCTTGGTGACTTGTTGCGGACAGTTGTCCAAAATGGCATGGGTGTTCATCGGCTGCAGAGAGCGCTACGCGAGTTTCATACTTTGCGCCACGCACGACTTCATTTGCAATACTTGAATTCACTTATCTATCGCCGTAAGAATCCAACTCTCTACGAATTAGCCAACAATAACCGTCAATTCAAGTACCCATCATTTTCGAGCTTCAAGGATCCAAACGGATATGCTGGTTACGTTCCTTCAACTGCGTACTTACGACTTGTATACACAGCCTTGATTGAACAATTACGCCCACTCATCGAAAAAGAGTTATCAGAGCTCGGTGGTTTGATTCTGAAAGGAGACCACACATTTAAAGGTTCCGAAGCATATGGCGAAACTTGGTGGCTCATCAGCATTCACAGCTTTGTATACTGTATGTAACGAATACGAGGAAATACGGCTTCAACTATTGGTGCCAACAAAGTCTGCCATCCATCTAGAAGGACCGTTAAAAGAGATGATCGAATCGTACCGTCTATACAACCATCCAATGCCAGAGCTATTCTTCACCGATAATGTGAAGGGCGACCAGAATCTTCTAGAACGCTCAATCCCGTCACTCACGCGCCCCATCAATGACAACAATAACAGCGATAACAAAGACAGTACACGATCGGCCGAATTGCAACAAAACGATGACCAAGGACCATTTCTACAATTACCTGACACAGTATCTATAACTGTACTTCAAGACGCTCCTGACGCCACTGATGCAGTTAACAATATTCGTAGTCGCGCTATTAATTCTGATCAATCTCTTGTTTGGGATTCGACTGTGAGTGGGTGTACAACTCTGTCACGCATCAAATTGGAAAAATTTCGCTGGTACAGGTTGCATGTAAAGATGCTGTATGGCTTTTTCGTTTGAAACCGTCTTCTGGGTGCGTTCCTGCCGCTCTCGCTTCTCTAATTCGTGATCCAAACATCATCAAGACCGGCCGCAACGTCAAGGGAGACCTTAAAAAGCTCAACCGTGATTATGGAATCACTTGGAACGGAGCATTGGAACTTGGCGGCTTCTGTAGAAGGCGAGGTGTAATCGAGCGAGGAACATTGGGTTTATCGGCCATATCTACAAGAGTACTCGGATCCGGTTTGCGTAAAGACGCAAATTTGCGCTTAAGTAACTGGGAGTCTACACAACTGTCGAGCGACCAGATATACTATGCTGCTTGGATGCATGGGCATCTTTACAAATATTCGATACAACGAAAAACTTAAGTACCTTTGGCGAATCAATCCGCACACCGGTAGCCAACCTTCATTGTTCGTTGCATTATCTCGATAATCCAGTCGCATTCGGATATGTTAGTGATCCGACAATTCACGACGATCATATAACATTTACTGTCAACAGAATCAGCGTGCCGGGCGCTGTTGTGAAGATAAAGAAGCTTGTAAACGGCAAACATGTTACAAGAATGAAGGCCTTGTCCGATATGGGAGACGTACCATTTGCAATTCAAGCTCCAGTGGCCCACCTACGCACCGAGAATCCAAGATTATGCACACTCTTGCACAGCGAAGTACCTGTCAATGATTTCGCAGTTGACGTCGAGCGAATAGCTTCTACTGCCGTGAATACCAGCAACAATCAAGAAGCGAATGATAGCCAATCCGTGTCGTCGTCGTCTTCTTCAGAAGATGAAGCTAATTTGCCTGAAACGACACATTTATTTACACAACCAACAACCACCATATCTGCAAATCAACTCCTGGTAGCATCAGTAACCCCATCACAAACCATTCGACGTATCAGCAACCCAAGAATTCTAAAAGATATATTCCATCTAATGGATATGATCAAAATCTCAAAACGACATGGTCTTGCAAAAGAGTTTTCCCGTCGTCTTCGAGATGCCATTTTTATAATTAACAATGAAGATCGTCAACGAATCGAGAATCACTTACGCACACAAGGCCTTTCATGGGATTATATGCTACTTCGCAAACCTGAATGGATTTTACGAAGAGTTCGACGAAGCGTCCCCCCAGCTGACGAGCTTCATTCTGTTGTTCAGAACTTGTTTGCCGAGTATGGTCGTCTAGAATGTGCAAAAACCGGTAGACCACTGTTTGACAAGAAAGCTTGGGATCAAGCTCGCCGTATTCTAGCAGCTATAGAAGTAGGAGAGGTATCCGATCCGCCTGGAATCTCGCTATACTTCAAAATTGGTGTCGATAAGCACAATCTTCCAATGTATCGATGCAGCCGAGGAACAAACTCATTAGAAGGTGGTGTTCACCAAAATATTATTCGCAAGTTTGGCTCTTTTGGTGCAGGCCCACAAATGACTGATAGTATGTTGGCGGACTACCGATTACGACATAATATCGACGTAAGTAACTTTTAGACAGCTATGGTATTATTTAAAATTTTACTTATACTTAGTGTATTTATATCGCATTTAGGTTGGTACAAAAAATAGACATGGAAAGATACACCGAAGTCACTACGATCCATGGCTGCTGCAGATCATATGTGACAAGCTTCTACTGCTTGGCATGGATAATGGAGAACGCGATGATAATCATCCTTCCAGTACACTCATCGTTAAGAACTCCTTGTATCTTAAAATGTCTGGAGAATCATTTGGTATCGCATCCTTTCCACCTCATGCCGCTCAGGATATAAATATTCAAAAAGTTTCTCCGGATCCAGATAACCGACGTTCCGATCCACTTCTGGCGCATAAGCTCAGTGTAAATATCCCATTGCCCAAGGGATCGACCAGTAACGTGCAGCGACAAATGTATATTTATATTGCATCAAAGCTCCAAACAAAGTACGCTGTGACACCTGTTCACACTCCTAAAGAGTATATGCTATTCTCATCCTTACTTTCCAGCGATGGCGACCAGCAAGTTTCATTGAACTGGAAGCAGATGGCTCAGCAGTGGAATCGAGAACACGCAAATGGAATCGATGTATTTTATAAAACTGCCGAAAACTTAAAAACACATTATAACGCTTGGTGCACCAGTCAAGTTGCTGTACGATCCATCAGAAATAACGACAACGTAACGTCTACAATGCGACAACAGCTACAATCACCAGGAAGGGAGAATACCTTGATGCCCTCTCCAAATTTACCAGTCAATGCAGAGGTCATTCCATCTAGCACAAATTCGCTTATGTTCCCCCCTCTATTTTCTAATTACCATTTGTCATCTCCGTCTTTACCCTCACCTTCTAACTATTCATCACCGTCAACAGCATTATTGCCAGCTTATCACCAACCACAAATATCTACTTCTGAGCGACCACCCCACAACATATCTCATCCACCAGCTAACGTCTCACTACCATTGCCACCACCACCTCTTTTTACTTGGTGTCCGTACCAACAAGCGCAACAACTTTTTTATGGGCAACCGCAATCGACACATACAGCAACCGTTCCGCCAACTCAACCTCCGCCTACAACAACGACCGCATTTGCACAGCAATTACCTGCTGCATACCGTCAAGTTATACCAAAACCAACATCAGCAGCATCATCATCAAGAGTAATCCCTCAATCTACTTGGAAACTGCCTAAGTACCGTACACGTATTGATAAACCAAAACAATAGTTACATATATCTTCTTACTATATCATATCACCGTATTTCTCTATCTGTCTATAACAATTAAAATGGCAAGGATATATATTTCCCCATTATTTGCAGCTTTTCCTCTCTTCCTTCTTATCGTGATAAAGCTCAATCTTTCATTTTTGGCAAGCGCTGCGCGCTTGCCAAAAATGAAAGAATTAATTCCATCAGGTCCGGACATGTTACCCATGCCATTATTTTTATATATACACAAAATTCAATTTTTTGTACAATTTGGATTTTTACAGCCAATAGATTTCTTACAGCCAATAGTAGTATTATCTAGTATCTAATTGGAGTTGGATGTCCCCCAATGTTTAATGAAGTTTTGATAACACACAAAAGCCTTCATTGAAGGATTTCGTTTCAAAGAACAAACAATTTATCCTGAACGATTACAAACAAAACCAGAAACTCAGGAAAACTTGGATGAATCGATTTACAAAAGCTCATTCAAGTCACTATCAAAATTTGCTGAAGAAAGACATACCAAAGCTTGATGTTGATGGTGTTGATTGGTACAAGATCATGATTGATGGAAGCATGTTCCTGGGGGAATATTCATTAATATCAGGGGAATATTTAGACATACTACCTCAGGAATATTAGGGTAGTATGTGATATGAAAGGAGAATAAATAATAATAATAAATATTTTTGAAAACTATAAATTTTTGTAATTATTAAATTATCAAAAATTAATATGTTCACTTATGTTTATTTAAATATTAAAGTATAACTTAATTTTTGATGCCATAACACCACTACTACTACTATTTATTACAACAACAACACAACCCTTACAGGCTTTTCTTATTATCTAATTAATTATATATATATAAAACATCTAAAATCAACAATTTTTATGTTTTTTGGAGGTTCATATGAACCTTAAAATTATATTTTTTTATTTTTAATTTTCACATGTTATTAGAAAATAATTACATAATCATTTTTAATATGTGATAAAAATAAAGTTTTAAAAATAAATTTTATAAAAAGATTAAAATTAAAATTATTTATTATAATTCTTTTTAAATCTTTTAGATTTTAAAAACATAATTTGTATAACAAATAAATGTTTTTTTATATATATAATTAAGAAAACAAAATAATTATGGCAATAATTGTTATTGTTTTTGTTGTTGTTATTGTTGTAGTAGAGGAGGAGACATAACAATTTTGAAAAGATAAAAAAGAAATAAATTATTTATATAAATATAATAAAGCAATGAAGTTTATATCAATTTATAAATTGTAAGAATTATATTGTTTATAAATAAACTTATTATTATAGAACAGGAAATAATTCCATAATCAATATGAATATTATAAATAAAATAATGAATATAGTAATGAATTTTAATAAAATACTATAATAATAAAGATGATAACAATAAATAATATAAAACATTTTTTTGTATACATATGTGAACTATCTTCTGAATCAAACCAGAATCAGACATTATTTGACAAGTATATCTTTTTATTGATACCATTTTTGATAATATATACAGTCTTGATGTTCGAATGTAAGTGATATGGTTATATTTGGGGTGAAGGTTCTTAAGAATTACCAAAAAAGTTACTAATTGATCTTTATAGAGGCGAGATGGAAAGCACTGCAAGTTCCGAGCGACGAAATCTGACAAGGGAACCGAACGAAAGGAAACGACATGGGCATAGGTCGGACATGTTGTTCAAGTGCTTCCAGGGAGGAATAGGATGTACTGAAGTGGGCAAAAAAGACGTGGGTGATAGTGGGACCAAAGAACAAAAGGAACTTGGATTGAAAGTACCCAAAATGTTGAAAGATCAGATGTGGAAATTGGTGCATGTATATCCTGACCATCGCTGTACTTTAGTAACTGCCAGGCTTGTTATGATGGGTAAGTAAACTGTAACATTTGGATTATAATTTAATGTCATACATTATGCTAATGGTTTCGTGTATATAGGCCTCAAGTTACGTACTATTGTTCTGGACAACCTGTCAACATACATTTACTGTATCTACAAAACCGAACCATGTTACTTTCCAGCCACTATTGAAACTTTTGCACGCGATTTTGGTATGCTTCTCGGGATAACATCACAAATCAAGCAACTTGCGTGTTCCACTGTGAAAGCTCTTGAAGCAGACAAGCCGATCGAAAGCTCTAATTATAAAACAACCACAAACAAGCCTGAACTACTACTTCCTTGTCCAATGTCGCCCAAAAAAAGCACCAAAAAGTATTTAATACCTATTCTTTTCCTTCTCATACCTCATCATTTCTATACATAACCGCACTCCAATATACATTCCCATTGTATCATGTATATTTCAATTTGTACCAATTCATCATCATGTAAGCCAAACATATCAAATGAGTATCATTTATAAGTTTCCTTTTCAATGGATTCTCCTGTGGCATCTGGCATCTGGCACTTGACATCATTGGTGACCGCATTCAGGAAGGTAGCCAGTACTGAATGATGGATGAATGCTGGACATACAGTGTTGCCAAAAAGTATTGTCGCTACCCACAGAAATCGATAACACAATACGGTACAACTTGAAACCTAAAGCACTACGCCTCCTTTGTGTTCCTTGCCACTCCAGGTTCGCTCCTTGAGTTGTACCACGTCGCTTTTTCTTTCGTGCGTGCAGTAGCAATGATAAATATACAGTACGTGCATTAATGGAGGACTCGCAGGTTAGAAGAAGCAGTGCTTTTTCCCCCGTCCATCTCCTTCAGTTGAAACAGTCAGTTTATCTGCAAAAAAACATGTACTGTACTGGTTCTTCTGATAGTGCCACTGATATATATCCGCACAAAGTTGTGAAAGAATCATCATATTCTCAAGAACCAGAGTTTATTTAAACGAAGAGTGCCTATCAGTTATCTCGGTACGTCTTTCAAAATGCCCTCCTTACGGGCACGACGCGTCCCACCTACATAAGTCACCCAAATGACTTCTTACATAAAACATACGCGCTGTGCTTCTTACGGGCACGACACCATCCATCTGCTATAATTAACACAAGAGGGTCAGCTATGCTGCTCTGTGTAACATATTCTATTTATTATTAGAACTTGTTGTGCCCCTGTCAATTCCCCACTAAATATCGGCCTGAGCTCTCAACACAGTGATGCACTTGTCATGAGAGCTCGAAAGCACTAATGCATTATCAAATTGTAAAATGCTGCTAGTGATAGCCATATAATAGTAGCTACAGTAGACCCCCTTTAATGTCAACCCCCGATATGGTCAACCTTTTTCTGAGAACCTCACATTTTAGCAGAGATAAATTTCAACTTTTACATAAGGTCAATGTCAACACCTTGGCCAGGGTTGACTTCTTATTGAGGTCAAACATATCCAATCAAAAGAGGTTATTTCGTTGTTGGTTGAAAATACATTGTTAGGAACGACTCTGTTGCATACATACATTGTGTCGGGGTGCGCTGGTTTAATATTTTTATTATATGGTTAAACTTTGTGCCACCCCCTTTAACATCAACCCCCGTTAGCGTCAACACTTTCAGGTATACTTGAGGGTTGACATTAAAGGGGGTCAACTGTATGTCAGCTGGATTCATCGGCAGCTAGTTCTAGCTATGGCAATAAGAAGACAACTACAATTGACTGCTGCATCTTTATGAGTTTGAACCTTATTCAAGAGTTAGCGGAAGCAGTGAATCAAGGCCATGATAATACTATGGAGTTTTTTAAACCCTTCCTAATACCTACTTCCTTTCTACGATGTACTTTTAAGAGTTTCTCTAGGTCAAAGAAGCATTTTGTCTTTTATCCTCTTTCTTCCAATACTACTCCGTCGTTTCAACAAATTGAAGGTAAACTACAGTACCATGATACCAAAGTACACGAAAGGTAAGAACAAGAATCTATTTCCCCGTTATCATATATATGACAGCGCTTTCACACTGGCTAATGAATTTTTTCTCAAGGATTTTGCATATATCTTTGTAAGCATTATGTATCACCTTTTGCACAACATTATTTACTGCCTTTACAAACCTAACATCGCCAACATGTTGTCACTGTCAGGAAAGTAAGATATTTCCGATTTATTCATAATGAGCGATGATGGCCCGTCCTATATTTTGTAAGCAGCATTACTTTGAGGACGTAGTAAAGCATCAAATCAAGCGTGTTTGTCACAATGCTCCAAGTATAGATACACTAAATTTACATGACATTATTCGGTACAGAAGCTTTAGCAAACGTACAAGCCTGCTGTAAAATTGAGTGACTGGCATCGCAGAATAGCAGCAGCAATACCAGGAGCCGGACCTCGTGTGAGCAAGGTAAAACAAGACCGATTGCGAAACTCGGAACGAATACTGGGTGCTGCGTTAGATGAAGCACCTGTTTATTTAATTACTATAAAACTAGCAGAAGATCTGGGAAATAAAGACACAGGGTCCAAGCCAGACGGCGTTATCCAGATAAATTGGCATATAGACAACTTTATGAATAAGCGTGCTCATCTACACTATATTATACACACAGAACGCGTTACTGGGCATGGCCGCAGTATGTCCCGTGAAATGCTGTTTTGATCACGAAATCTCGTTGTCACTGTTAATTTTGTTTGTCGTAAATGTGTATATTGATGAAAACAACAATAATGCAGCACGCCCGGGTATTTGAAAAAATGTAAGGGTATCGTGAATTACAAGTTATTCGATCATAATGTCGCAACGGTTTGTTGATCTATCAAAATATTACGCGCATGGAGTTGGTATCAAAGTATTACTGTATGTGTAGTACTAGTAGCCCTGGACAAGATAAATGGCTTGTGATCGTGTGTAAAAGCTCACGTCTAGGAAAGCATGAACCATTGATTTTATTATCAGTGTCTATCATATGTTATTAGATCCATGGATCTGTAGCTGTTTGTTTTTATTATGCTTTCTCTTTTGCCGTAGCAGTGTTCTTGCTGCTTGGAAAGAGCTGGGATGGATGTCAGGACATAGAGAAAGGGAATACATGGACTAAAGTATCGTGAAAGAAACAAGGAGACAACCAGTGCAAAAGTTGGGCGGCCATTAATCAGCACATCGGAAGACAAGGATTTATGATGCGTCAAGGATCATCTTGCGAAGGAGCTCCTGTCATTGCTGCTCTTTTTTTTTCGAAAACAACATGTGATTACTATATGATGTTGCTAAATGCTGATATATGATATCTTGTGGTTGTAGTGGAACGGGCTCCAAAAGTAGTGCCGATGCAGATGTTATTAATCGTAATAGATGTATATAAAGAGGAAAAGAAACCCTCAGTGAAGCGACACATGGCTTCCGACCTGCCAATCAATCTCTCTACTATTCTCTGTGGGGTTCCTACTGTTTCTGAAAGCAGATCCTCCATTGTTGATCTATCTTCCCGTTGCTCTGTCACAAGAAATTACACAGGAGTAATGACAACGGAGACCGGACAAGAACAAGGTTAAATGTCAGAAAAACCCTCGGGTGAAGTAGAAGTAGTAATGATGAATTAGGATGATAAGTTGAGTGTGCAAAAGGTGATCGATCAGCTGTTGCGGATGGATGGATTGATTAAGGGCTTGTTCTAGCATTATAAATACCAAGCTTCGTTCGATCCTGAATATCTCTTTACTCTTCAACCACTACTACTTCTCGTTCTACACACACACACACACACACAACAGAATGCCTATTTTAAAATCAATTTTGCCTGCAGCTGCCTCGGCACTGCAAACTGCGTTCCACTGGTTCGCCAGTATTCTTTCCTCCGCCTCCGCCTCCTCCTCTTCTGCCTCCTCTGCCTCCTCTGCCTCTTCTGCCTCCTCTGCCTCCTCTGCCTCCTCTGCCTCCTCTGCCTCTTCTGCCTCCTCTGCCTCCTCTGCCTCTTCTGCCTCCTCTGCCTCCATCGCCACCACCAAGGACGACAACCACAACCAGGCCGCTATTGAGCTCACTGCTGAAGATCTAGTATTGGTCATAAGCACGGCGGTCTCGGTTGTGGAGACGGCGGCCTCGGTTCTGAAGGCGGCAATATCGTTGATGAGGACCGTGTTCCTCATTATTAAGCTCACGGTCCGAACAACGGTTCTGCTGGCCAAGGCTTCCGTCTGGGCCATCAGGATGACATGCTGTATTCTGCAAAGGTATCTATAGTCAGCCACGTTCTTCCTTTTGTACAATAGTCATGGTTATTATATGTTTGCTTATGCCAGTAACATTTGTTTTGAGCCTACATTAAAAGGTTATAGAAACAGCAGTCGGTCCACCCCAAATATGTGAGTCATTCATAAATCCCCACATAAAAGTCATCGCTATGTTGTATTGAGCCATAGACTAATTTCAACTTGACTTAGCAGCGCCACTCTCTGCCGTAGCATTTCTACACTGGCTCGTCTCCGTCGGTCCTACGGGTATCCTTACTGCAATTTGGTTTATCTCTTGCCTCTCTCTCCTTCGCTTTATATATACTTATCCGCGCAAGAATTTTACCCAAAAACGTCAGACGGGGAATGGAACGAAGCATAAAGTCGAAGCCCGTAAACTTACTTGTAATAAGCAAGAACTGTCCATTACGACATTAGCAAAGAAAAATCCTTCCCCGAAACTAATTAAGAAAACCCGTCCCCTACTCTCACTGAACCACTGCAGTGCCGCTACATTCAACTGCATCCGGCACTGGCGGGATCGCGATATTACCACCTTTTTTTGTTCATTTATCATATCGAAAAGCTTTTAAATTAAAATAGATTAAATAAATTTAAAACACAAAAGCACTGTGTAACATTCCACGCCTTTATCGTATATCAGTGGTTGCTATATGCCAGACTATATAGTGCGAGAGTCATGGTGAAGTAATGGTTCATATCGATAACCAAGACTTGAGCATAGAGGTTGCAAGAAAATTTGTGGAGCAGCTGTCGTTGGTATCCCCATAACGGCTCTTGACAATTTCGACAGTGCGCACCCCTTTTGTCATATCTTCCTTAATATCTGGTTTGCAACAGCCCACCATATAAGTCGTCGCTAAAGGGATCAGCTGGGATTTTACTAAACTCATTTGAACAAAGTGATCGCTGGGTAGGATTGGGATTCCATGATTGGCAAATGGATCGCACAGAGCCGAGCAACTCAACGCAAGGGATTCCATACCGTCTAACCAATGGTTGTACCGCCTCTCCCGACAGTGTCGAATCTGTGGAACTATCCAATCAAAGTGCTCAAGCTTGGCGCTTGGATACGATACAATTTATGGTCGTGGTAGCACCAAAATAAAAGGCAAATCGTTTGCAGACGTTGAGAATGACAGGGAGGCTAGATACCGTGCCATCCAGGGAACGCGTCCTCATACACTTGTATTTGGCTTGGTAGATAGCCCAGTGGCACGTTTAGGTATGGTCAGATCGCAAGGGTCTCTTTTTTTTCTCTCGAACTTGACTTTTTTTAGTGTAGCCTGGATGCTCGAAAAGGCATAATTGGACGTTTCATCCTGCTGACAGACAAGACACTGAGGCTCTGCCTGAGACTATCACAACCGACGAGTTCCTGACGGAACTTACCATCTATTGGCTTACCAACACCATGTCGTCATCCACACGACTGTGTTACGGGGCGTTCACGAAAAGGCAATGCGGATAATGTTCTTTAACCGTGTCGAAATTCCATTGGGCGTAGACTATGTCCCCAGCGAGCTGAACAAGGTAATCCACTGCATAGATCTAGAGTATATATGCAAAACTGACCCAACATGCACAAAGTTCCCTCGTGAATGGCTAGAAGCAAGTGGTGACCTTCAACAGTTCAACGAATTTGAAGTGGTAAATATCATCTTTTAGTAACGTATTGCTTCGTACTGACGAACAATGTCCAAGGCGGCCATTTTTCTGCGTTAGAGGACGAGCGAGTTGCTGGTTGATGACATCCAACGGTTCGAAAAGCTGTTAAAGACGAAAAAAAGTTTATCCGATGGTCACTGTATGGCTGCTGTGCACAACACTCTATCTGAATATAGCAATGTATTACTTGGTCTGAATATGCATCGCATGAATGCCTGTCTTGCTTTCATGATGAATGAAGTGTTTGGTGTACTTTAAACATTGTCGAATATGTACTTATTATATAATCGTCTACAGGTACGCCGCATTTCCTCCTCATCACGTTCATCCTCAATGATCATATTATGCAATATCTTGTATGCTTTTTTGCTTACGGTGACTCTTCAATACGTACTGTCTTGAATGGTTATGCACATCGGTACATCGCGTATTTACCCTCCCATTCTTCTCTTTTTTTTTCATACCACATCCAACTTACGCCATTTGATCTACTCAGCAAAACCCCTGGCTTCCTTTCTTTTATTACTTTATCAGATATACTAATACATCAAATTATTCTAAGTGTTGCTTGTAATCGACATAATTATTACATCCTCTTCCACCATTATACGAAATCGTGTAGCCCATGAAGAATCTGCTTGACACTGTTAATAAACAAATCAGTGCTTTGTACTATTCAAACAGAACCCCATGGCTCTATATGCTAGTACCTCTTGTGAACTGGTCACCAAGATTTGTATAATGTAGTTCATATAAGAGAAACCGGGCGATTGACTGATCCTGTATGGTCGAGCAAAACGCTTCGGCCCTTCTAAATAATATTATCTGACAAATGGTTTCAATAAATTTGAGTGTGTTGGGCATACCTATTCGACTTATAGCGGGAGCAAAACCGTATCTCAATAAAACGTATAGAAATTGTTCGCAACAGTTGCGAGGGAGCCAAGACCATGTAAGATGATCCTAGCTGTGCAGCATCTGCTACTCGGCCCAAAACCTGAGAAGCGTTATTAACAGGTAGAGCCTCCATAGAAGAAAGTATATACAAATAAAATTGTTCGCAACAGTTGCGAGGGAGCCAAGACCATGTAAGATGATCCTAGCTGTGCAGCATCTGCTACTCGGCCCAAAACCTGAGAAGCGTAATTAACAGGTAGAGCCTCCATAGAAGAAAGTATATACAAATAAAATTGTTCGCAACAGTTGCGAGGGAGCCAAGACCATGTAAGATGATCCTAGCTGTGCAGCATCTGCTACTCGGCCCAAAACCTGAGAAGCGTTATTAACAGGTAGAGCCTCCATGGAGAAAAGCAATAGCTGGGATAGAACTAAGACCATGTTTTGCTGTGGACATCGTAGAAAATTTCAAGTAGATGACGTAATATAAAAACTGGGAAGAGCAGGTTCTGGTTATTTCGTGCTGTTGCCATGTCGACAAAAGGATACAAAGAAGGTAAGCTATTCAATTTCACGCGTCACGGTTCTATTTCTCTTTTGTTCTTTTCATCCTTATTACTTTGCTAAAAATGTTTCGACGTTGTGTATTGCTGCTTCTAATGATAATGCTACTTGTAGTGTTTGATGAGTTTTTTGCCAACATGCAAAAGCCTTCGTTGAAGGATTTCGTAGCGAAGAATAAACAGTTTATCCTGAACGATTACAAGCAATACCAGAATCTCAAGCAAGTTTGGATGACTCGGTTTGCAAAAGCTCATTCAAGCCATTATCAAAACTTGCCAAAAAAAAAACATACCAAAGCTTGACATTGAAGATGTCGATTGGTACGAGCTCACGATTGATATTCTTTCGGTAATCATACCATTTTTTTCTCTTTGTAAAGTTTACGAGCAAGAATCGCAAGATCTTTAATATGTGAATATTTGTTAGAAAGTAAATTCAAACGCTTTTGCTGGGCCTAAGTCATCAGATGCCTCCGGCGGATCGACGACATCAACGACATCAACAAGCGTAAGCAGCAGCAAAATTACAGTGACCCACGCTTTCATGAAAGAGTTCACCGAAACATACAAAAAAATGGATGAAGCCTCCAAGTGGACCCTTACAAGTGGAAACACACAATTTACAGAGCTTGCTAATGAAAAAGGATATAACTTTAGCTATGATAATTTTGTATACCCTATACGTAAAAATCTAAATGAGCCCTTAACGATTACTGAGGATCATTTTAATAAGACATTTGGAAGTTTTAGGACAAAAGTTGAGAATCAATTTTCAGAAATTGGGAATAAATTCTGCCGATTCAATAATAACAAGTCAGTTGTTAAAATAGATAACATAAAATACTATAATCTGCAATTTCGTGTAGCTTGTTTATTAAGAATTATTACAAAATTTTTAGAAATGTTCAATATTCTTATTTTACCACACCATAAACTATGGCACAGTAATGATTTTAATTTTCCAGTAGAGCATAAACTAATTGATATAGTGGTCAGCAATGATAAACAAAATAAAGATAAACTGGATAAAATGATTAGATTGCAAAATGACCTGCTTAATATGGCTATATCAAATGAAGAAATGATTGTTGATAATGAACCTGATAATAATTCAAATCAGAGTAATAGTGATAATGATGATGTTCCAAGATTTAATGAGCGTAGTAAAAAAAAAAGCAAAATAAAGGGAAACAACAAGCAATGGCATCATATGAAATAGAAGAGATTATTAGGCATAAAACTGAAAATGGTACATATTTGTTTGAGGTAAAATGGGTTGGATATAGTGCTGATGATAACAGTTGGTTATCAATTGATAAATTTAATCAAAAGGATTTATTGAAGGAATATATCAATAAGCATAATCTTGGTATATTATAAAATTGCATACTCTACTATTTACAATGTTTTCTTCAACTAGTATATAATATAATGTGAATTCATACCTGGCATTCCTTTCTTACCAATTATTTTTATATATACACAAAATTCAATTTTTTGTACAATTTGGATTTTTACAGCCAATAGATTTCTTACAGCCAATAGTATTATCTAGTATCTAATTGGAGTTGGATGTCCCCCAATGTTTAATGAAGTTTTGATAACACACAAAAGCCTTCATTGAAGGATTTCATTTCAAAGAACAAACAATTTATCCTGAACGATTACAAACAAAACCAGAAACTCAGGAAAACTTGGATGAATCGATTTGCAAAAGCTCATTCAAGTCACTATCAAAATTTGCTGAAGAAAGACATACCAAAGCTTGACGTTGATGGTGTTGATTGGTACAAGATCATGATTGATGGAAGCATGTTCCTGGGGGAATATTCATTAATATCAGGGGAATATTTAGACATACTACCTCAGGAATATTAGGGTAGTATGTAGATATGAAAGGAGAATAAATAATAATAATAAATATTTTTGAAAACTATAAATTTTTGTAATTATTAAATTATCAAAAATTAATATGTTCACTTATGTTTATTTAAATATTAAAGTATAACTTAATTTTTGATGCCATAACACCACTACTACTACTATTTATTACAACAACAACACAACCCTTACAGGCTTTTCTTATTATCTAATTAATTATATATATATAAAACATCTAAAATCAACAATTTTTATGTTTTTTAGAGGTTCATATGAACCTTAAAATTATATTTTTTTATTTTTAATTTTCACATGTTATTAGAAAATAATTACATAATCATTTTTAACATGTGATAAAAATAAAGTTTAAAAAATAAATTTTATAAAAAGATTAAAATTAAAATTATTTATTCTAATTCTTTTTAAATCTTTTAGATTTACAAAACATAATTTGTATAACAAATAAATGTTTTTTTATATATATAATTAAGAAAACAAAATAATTATGGCAATAATTGTTATTGTTTTTGTTGTTGTTATTGTTGTAGTAGAGGAGGAGACATAACAATTTTGAAAAGATAAAAAAGAAATAAATTATTTATATAAATATAATAAAGCAATGAAGTTTATATCAATTTATAAATTGTAAGAATTATATTGTTTATAAATAAACTTATTATTATGGAACAGGAAATAATTTCATAATCAATATGAATATTATAAATAAAATAATGAATATAGTAATGAATTTTAATAAAATACTATAATAATAAAGATGATAACAATAAATAATATAAAACATTTTTTTGTATACATTTGTGAACTATCTTCTGAATCAAACCAGAATCAGACATTATTTGACAAGTATATCTTTTTATTGATACCATTTTTGATAATATATACAGTCTTGATGTTCGAATGTAAGTGATATGGTTATATTTGGGGTGAAGGTTCTTAAGAATTACCAAAAAAGTTACTAATTGATCTTTATAGAGGCGAGATGGAAAGCACTGCAAGTTCCGAGCGACGAAATCTGACAAGGGAACCGAACGAAAGGAAACGACATAGGCATAGGTCGGACATGTTGTTCAAGTGCTTCCAGGGAGGAATAGGATGTACTAAAGTGGGCAAAAAAGACGTGGGTGATAGTGGGACCAAAGAACAAAAGGAACTTGGATTGAAAGTACCCAAAATGTTGAAAGATCAGATGTGGAAATTGGTGCATGTATATTTTGACCATCGCCGTACTTTAGTAACTGCCAGGCTTGTT